>NC_070634.1:23884288-23994288 GCF_947347685.1 Pleuronectes platessa
ACGCCTGGCCAGGCTCCGGTCTGTTACCTCTGCAAACCATTAACCCTTGAAGCACGGGGGGGGCACACTACACCACTCATAACACATGAAGTCCATTTACCTGCTCTGGCCTGTTCCCATCAACTCTATTAAAGTAAAGAAGAAGGGATAAGTGGTTATAAGGCAAAACTGAAACTAGACTAA
Organism: Pleuronectes platessa; assembly: GCF_947347685.1. NCBI lineage: Eukaryota > Metazoa > Chordata > Actinopteri > Pleuronectiformes > Pleuronectidae > Pleuronectes > Pleuronectes platessa. The sequence continues at coordinate 23,884,472 of NC_070634.1, forward strand.
TGTGGGTCAGGAGTTTGAAAGTTTATAGTTTCTGTGCCTCAGTGTGATGTCAGAGGTTTGCCACTTCGCTCAAGAGCTGCAAGGACTAGTCAGTTAGTCATCCATCCATTATCTAGACCGGTCATCCTTTAAAGCTAGGGTTGGTGATCCTGGAAAAGATCACAAGAGCAGGTCACACTTCACACAAAAAGGTCACGCCCCCCATTGACGTGCACTGACTAGCAACAGCTAGAAGAAGACTTTTCTGTGACTCCACAAAGTGCAGAAGAACAAAGTAGAAGATGCTACTGTGGCTCGCTAGATCATGGAAGAAAATGGAAAAACCCAGAGGATGTAATTCAATTAAATAAAGTTAATACTGTAAGACATCTGACCAGGTAGAGAGTGATAAAGGAAAAGGAAACTTACTGTCTGTACGTTTAAACGGCCGAAGAAGCCAAAACTCTCAATGCAGCGGAAGAACTCAGGGAACACTGACAGGACGGATACTGTCGAGTTAAAAGTGACAAGAAGGGCTGAGGACACAGAGACTGAGACACAGGGGACACAGAGATGACTGAACACAGGTGGATCACAAAAGGGAGAAGCAGAGGAGGGAACAGGTCAAAGACGGGAAGTAAAAAGATGATAAAATAATATGAAACAATACGTTCAAAGTCCAAATCAAATGTGCAACAGTTCCCTGTGATCTCCAGACAAAGGGGTTTAGAGAAGAGTTTAAAGCTGAGTTGTAAAAAAAACTACAACACAACAGTTTCTCCTCCCGACAGCTTCTGTTGTTTTCTTTGAGTAAATTCAACTTGAAAAAAAATCACGGGTAGCTGTGGCTCAGGGGAGAGAGCGGGTCAGCCACTAACCAGAAGGTTGACAGTTGGATCCCAGTCTCTCCCCCAGGAGGCAAAATACTGAATCCCAAAATGTGCGAGCAGAGTGCAAGTGATGTGTGGGGCAGAGATAGAGACTGTGCTGCACATACACACACTGTTTATGAGTGAATTTCCAAAACTAAATCAGACCATTCACCACCAACAGACAGGAAGTGGCAAACAGCTCCCAGCTCCTTTTTTTTTGTCTTTTGAGGTGGGATGTGAGTCAGGGCGGCATGGTGGTGCAGCGGTTAGCACTGTTAGCGCCACTGTTGACTATCTTCCTGGTGCGAATCCCTGTTTCATCCGGGGTCGTTCTGTGGTATTGTGTTTTCTCCAGATACTCTCTCAGAACTGGAGACTCTAAAATGTCCGATCAGGAGTGTGAGTGGTTTGTTCCTCTGTGTACGTTGGCCCTGCGACATGTGGTGACCTGTGTGAGTCCAACCGCTCGGCCATATGTCCGCTGGGATAGGCTCCAGCTCCCCGTGCACAGCTTGATGTACACAGCAATGTAATAAATTATTTTACTGTATACGATAGAAAACTCAGATAAACATATGTTTTGCTCCAGAGTAGAATACCTACATATTAGACATTTCAATATTCCAGTTATTTATAGAAAAACCTGGAGGGAGATATGATCCCATTAAGTTGATCAGAAATGTCGATTTTTGATTTGTCATCTTCGGAACACAAGAGCTGCAGTGACCTTTGACTTTTATATTTTAAAGTGAACATGCGTCAAAGTTATTTCTTAGGTTTTTCTAACAGGCTTCACTTCATTGTCATAAATATATTTCACCATCAGATAGTTGCAGGATTTTGTCGATCATTCTCCTGACGTGTTCACGAGGAACTTTCTTTTATTAGTGAATCTAGATTATAATGTGATTTAATTCTCCCTGCCTCGTGTTTTTTATGCATCTTTTGTAGTTTCTTTAGACATATTAAAATGAATCTAACGCTGTGAAGAGGGAAAACACTCGGTATCATTCAAAGTCCTTCTCACAGGTTGTAAACTTCCCCCGTTCATCAATGAGGGAGTCACAATCACACAATCACAGACTCACACGTTGAAATGACTCTCTCGGCTGAGTGATTACTTCCGTGTGCTGGCATAACAGAACTCATTATGGAGTTTAATAACCTTTTTTAATTATGTTTCTCAGTGCAGATCGACTCCTGAGCTCCTTTATCCAAGAGAATATCATAAAACATCACACAAAGAATAAAAAAACATTCTGTTTATTGTTGTTGTTGTTGTTGTTAGTGATGTGGCTCAACCATGTCCTGACAGAAAATGACACGTTTACCAAAGCTGATCAGTTTGATTGATTTGTCTTCTTTATTGACAAACAGTGCATTGTAAATGTAATATTCAGAAAGTTCACGGCTACAAACTCACACACGCACAATGTACAAACAAGTTACTGTACACTGAACAGCACACGCGCACGCACACACACACACACACACACACACACACGGAGGCGTGCGCATACTTACATTATATTACAGTGTTATGATAATTACAGTGGGATGCTCTGACTGAACGAGCACTAGAAACACACAAACAGAATTGTAGGTAAACAGAAAAGCAGACGACAGCAGATGATGAGCTGTTTTTCTTTTCATTACGTACAAAAGTATCGTCACAGAAAAGCAAATAAATTAACAGAGAATAAAACGGAAACAAGATCGAGCTCTTAAACCTTCGTGTTCACAGTTCTGGGATTTAACTCTAAACTCAAAAACCACAAAAATACTGCAGTAATGTTTTGTAGAGACCAAACAAGAGATAATACTTTGAGCTAAATTGCTAACGGCAGTATCACTCATAATAGCCAATGCTTTCTTAATGATGTTTAACAAGTAAACGTCTTTGCTTTGGTGTTATCTGGTTAAACCATGTTTGTGTTGGACAAAATGAAAAATGTTAAATTGATCGTGACATCACAGGAAAGATTAAAACGTCGCACGTGGACTGAAGATAAAGATGGACGACGTGAAGGCTCCCCCTGGTGGCTGGCTGCGGTATTGGTCACAAACAAATCATATACGTTTCCTCAAAGATGGTTTATTTAGGTAGTTCATCTCATGCTAATGTGTCTTCAAGTGTTCCTGTTTCTGATAGTTTGGTTTGAATGACTGACAGCTCAGACTGACTTGAGGCCACACCTCCACTCCACGATCACTAGTGGTCCAAAACTACGAGACCAGCACAAGATGGCGGGCGCCTGTTTCCAGAATATTTTGGCTTCATTTTCGTAAAGCGGCAGGAATCGGAGACACGTCGTCCATCTTTATTTACAATCTGAGTGTTACGAACATGACATCCAAACAGTCCTCGAGACATTTCATTCATATCAAGTTGGCCTCATGGTGGCGCTGATGTAAGCTTTAAAGTTTTGAATCTTGAATCTATGAACACATCACATCGCAATCCATCAGAAAAATGTCAGTTTCAAGAGGGAAGCAGGAAGTCAAGTTGGAGTTCAGGTAACTTTGATGAGAAGTGTGAATGTAAAATAAAAACATGTAAGAAGAAATATTGTCTGAAAACCCCCAAAAAACCTGCAAGTTCGAGTTTTTGTGTGAAACTGAAACTTTCCAGATATACTTCAGATGCACGTTAAACATGTTTTGTGAAAACAGTGCATCTGAAATATAAAAGACTTTGAAAGCATCTGTGAAGGCGCCGGTGAAAACGCAGACTGGAAGCAGAGCGAGTCGCTCAGAGAGGTTTTGGCATTAGAAGAAGAAAAGAGGACGACTGGGTCGAGCAGGAGAAAGAGAGAGAGAGACAAAAAGAGAAAGAGTAATCTCTCCACGCCCCAGCCTCATTTTTATTCAAACACCAGAGTCGGGCTTTGCCTCTCTTGCACCCCCCCCCCCCCCCATCTCCCTTTTCTCTGTTATTCTGCTTCCTTCCCGTCTCCTCTTGCCCCCCCCCCCCCCATTACCTATTCCCTTTCACTTGTCCTCCTCTCTTCATAACTCATCTCCTCTCATCTCCAGCCTCCCCTACGGTATCTATTACAGCAGAGCAACAGGAGAGACGAGAGGCAGCCGGCCTGGTCCAGCTTTCCAGAAAATAACTGCAATTAAACGATCAATCCACCCAAAAGCTCTCAGAGGAGCTGCCGCTGACGCACCCTTGCATGCCGGGGCCTGTTTTGCATCAAAGTGCTCCATTTGTCCATTGCCGCGCTTAATTGGCCGAACATTATGTTGATGTATGTCCAGCACAGATACAGTGGAGTCTGGATGTTGTTTCTTTATCTGAAACATCTGCAGTAAATGTCAAAGTTTTGGTGTCAGGTCCTCGGAATCAAACACGGAGCTCTTTTGTCGGCTGAGGCGCTTTTACCTCCGATCAACAATAAATAGAAAGAAATCCGTCCATCGACAGTGTGACCCCCAGAAGACCAGAATACAAATGGTCAAAGATATGGTGGCAAGTTTTAAAGCAAGTGTCATGAAACACTTAAAAACAGAAAGTACCTCCTAATGAACAACAAGCATTGAATTGAGAAAACTAAAGGTTCTTTAAGTTGGAACTTTCATGTAAAATGGGAATTGATCTCAACATATTCAGGTTCATAATCTTAATTTGTGATATAACTTGAAAAGGTTTGTTCAGAAAACTCTTTCCTCAAACTGTCCGTTGCTTGCAGCTCCTCTTTTCAGCCTCTGTCTGAAACACTTTGAGGTTTTTTAGCTCCTGTCTCTTAAATTGAATTCATCCTTCAACCAGAAATGTTCAGCAGTGATATATAATCTGAGAGTTGATTAACAGCGACTATGATTCATCACTAAACCTGTATCTGTGTCTTAAGGGCTGAGGCTGGACGTTATTAAGAAAACTCAACTTCAAAAATAATTTTCTCCATCTACTCTTAAAGCTCTTCATCTCTATAGTGCAGGATTTAACCAGTGCAGCAGACCAAACCGCACACTAGTTGTGTTCCTGAGATTTCGTCTCTGTGGTAAATAATTGTGCTCGTTTCGTTGTGTAAACACAAGACGTGTTTGTGCGTCGTGTCGTCTCCTCACAAACACCGACAACGTGAAATGTCTGAAAAGTCGAATCGAACCTCGTTCAAAACACAGAAGACAATAACACAATATGAAACGAGGGACACACACACTCAGCCGCAGATGTTACACAATGGATTAAGATTCCTCTCTGTGTCGATCGCCTGTTTCTTGTGCATGACATTTCTGTGAAGGTGGTGTTTAATATGAGCTTTTAGGCACACGACTCATCTCACTCTTTATTAAACCCCCGGGCCGGAGCTGAACCCCCCCCCCCCCTCCTTCCAGAGGCGTCTATTTACAACGAATCAGCCTCTGAGCCAGCGACTCGCTCCCAGTTCATCTCAACACATTCTGATCAAATTCTCAATAAGCTGCCGCTGCCATGGCAACAAATGCAATTGCGGTCAATGCCGGCGTTTTTCGGGAGGGGGGGGGGGGGGGGAGATAACTGAAAGTGCTTGGAGTGGTTTTAAAATAACTGCGGACCTCTCAATGTCACAACTTTCATAACTCAAGTCGTCGGGGGCGTCCCAGCAGTCGAGATCAGCGACGCGAGACACAAACACACAAACACACAACCACACAAACACACAAACACGTGGTTCTGTCGGACACGCGCGATGAGAGCAAACAACCCCCGACGCGGCCACTTCTCTCATTGTGAGCTCGGCTCACTGAGGACCACAAACAGAATCACGACATCCAATCAGGGCTGCAGACGGGTAATCCTCAGGATGGGGGTGCACACGCATGACCAGCGGTTCGGTGGCAGAGCGGGCCGGCTGCTGTTCCACAGCTGGTAATCTGCTCAACGCCGAGATAAAAAGAGATCTCCCATTGCTGCCCCCCCCCCCCCCCCGAGCGCCCAGCAGTGGGCTCAGGCCTTCATTATATCATATTCCAGTGAAGCCTCGTGAGCCGGACGTCAGGTTTGAAGTATTAACGCATCATAAATACCCCCCCCCCCCCCCCCCCCCTGGTTTCCTTCTTGACCTCCAGCATTTTGGATTTGCGCCGTAACATCTTTTTTCTCCCGAACGCGTCCCAGGGAATCAATCATTGTGTTGGTTTGCGTTGAAAAGGTTGTCGAGCGCAGATGAGAAACACGCAATAGGTCGCGTTGTGTCGTTTCATCTGTGAGACGACACAACGCAATTAATCAGCGCTGTCAGATGGGAAATGTGACGTGTGTCAAAACAGAGTCTGACGAGGATGACATGTCCGGCAGCCGATGCATCACAAAGAAATACAGATGAATTAACACCGGGGACCCTGCCTGCCTGTGTGCCTGTGTGTGTGTGTGTGTGTGTGTGTGTGTGTTTGCGTGTCTGCTGCAGAGCGATGAATTAGCATCTTGACAGCAGCCACACACTTGATTCCAACGGGTGAACAGAACACCAGCGTTGGTTTGTTTGTGTGTTTAATGCTCAGCTGGCAGCCGGCGGTCGATGGATCCGCAGCCAAAATCACAATTTCATTTATGACTGGATGACGACACATTTATCTTTCTGCGTCTGCAAACAGGTGCTTGTCAGCAGCTGGTCACGCCTCCACACCCACAGTCCTCCTTCTCTTCTTCTCTTCCTCTAAATCTGCGGCTGCCCTTCTTCCTTATGCCGCAATATCTCCCTCTGATTCTGAAGCTGTTTTCTGATCCATAATTGGTTTTACTCAAAGGGCATTAGTGCTGATTGTACAACATCATCCATCCGGACATCGCTCTGAGGACTCTGGTATTTAAGTAGGACAGGCATCTCTGGCTCTCTGCATGGAAAGTACAAAAATTGCCCACTATGAAAGCTGTTTTCCAATTTGTTTGTGTGTGTGTGTGTTCGGTCCACAGCACTTCAAAGTCGGTTCCAGTGATGAGTCAGGCAGAGGGAGATAATCACAGGGAACTCACAAACACTCCGGTGACAACTAATTGTTCCGATGCTGTTGGCAAACGAGCATATAGGAAATAAATATCCTCAAAATTACAAGATGTACAGACGCTTCAATATGAAGAGAGATTCAGAATGTGCCGTTAAAACCGTTGAATATTGTCAAACGGAGGCAAATTTCAAAGTTCAACTTCTAACTAAACACAACAGACTAGAAGATATCAGGGTCTGTGGAAGGTCTCGTGTCAAGCAGCTCTGCTTTGTGGAACACGAGTCAGGCTTCGGTCCCGTTTGCTCACCAACACATAAACACCTGACCTCAGTCTCTTCACTGTCCCTTTGTGAGGTTTATCCTTAAATAAAAAAACAGGCCCTGTCGTCCTTGAATCAAACATGTCGGTAAAAAATGGTCTCAGTTCCATCATTAAAATGTACAGAGTCTTCATGTCACTGAAGAAATCCAAATCCTCTTTACTCCTCTTCTTTAAGTTAGGAAGCCACGAGGCCCGAAGGAGGTCGGTCCAACGATTAAAAGAGATCTGCCGTTTAAAAACATGTCAGATCTCCAGGAGCAGCTCTGAACAGTGAGCAGGGGAAACTGAAGTGTCAAGACAAAGTGTGGAGGAGTCTGGTTGTTCCAGACTGGGAACCGGTCCAGTCTCATAGTGCATCACTCCAGTGTGGTCAGACTGATTCAGTGGGAGACTGGTCGTCGTCGTCGTCGTCGTGGGGCCTCATGGTCTGGACACTGGTCAGGATCTTCTTCTGGTGTCGGCGAGAGACACGCCGATTCTCTGAAGATCTCTGAGGGAAGACACAGACAGACATGAGGCGGCTGCAGCATCTTCATCTTCATCATCTTCATCATCATCAACAGTGCTTGAGATGGAATAAGATAAAATTACTGGCCTTCTGTTGTATGCCTAAGCCTCCTTCTGCAGTTTCAAACAAAATAAAGATTACAGATTTGAGATCAGCGTGACCTTTGACCCCTGACATGTAATCAATTAATCTTTGAGTCCAACTGGCAAAATTTGAAAAAAAATTCCTTAAGGCAAACTTGAGATATCATGTTCAAGAAGCAAAATAATATATTTATTTAACCTGGTTACCTTGAACTTTAACATTCGATCACCAAAATCGAATCAGTTCATCCTCGAGTCTGTGTGAACATTTGTGACAAATTGAAAGGATTCTCTCAAAGCGTTCTAGAGATATTGAGTTGTGTTGAGTATTGTGTCGTCATTCTAATAAAATATATATCTCACATTATTACATATCTGGTTTTTACCTGTTAATCTAAAAGGTATATTCCTCTAACTGGAGGAACAACTTTATGCTTCACATCATTCATTTTATTTTACTGATCTGATTTGGCATCTGGGAAATTTGCTTCCCAGCACAGCGACGATATAGAACGTCCGTACATTCCTCATGAAGTCAAATGTGGTCCGTGTGGGCATCTCACGTTTCACAGGATCTGGTGTGGGCTTTCATTTCTCACACGAATAAAACCCCCACATTGAATTTGTGTTTGGAAATAAAACTATTTTTAAGTGGTTATTGTCCTCATACCAAACATTTCCCCCAAGTAGTGGTGCATTCTGCATGAAAAGGATCTAACATCAATTTCCCCACCTCACACCCGCTCTTATCTGCCGGCTCCACATGGGCACTACGTTAAAGTCGACTTTATTAATCCCAGTGGAGGAATTAATCCTCTGTGTTTGACCCATTCTAACTAGTGGGGGGCAGTGGGCAGTCCCAGTGCAGGGCAGTGGGACCAACTCGGAGGCTGTGTCGGGGGGGCCTTCAGTCAGAGGTGATGACAGGAGCCTCTGGTGGACTATTTATTGACCCAGGAGTTTGGAGGTCGGGGCTAACGGCTCATTTTGTATCCAGAGAGTCAAACCCACACACGCTGCCACAGTATTTTCCTCCTGTGAAGGTTTGTTCAGCCAAGAAAAATAGAGATCAAACCATTTACTGAAACAGCTTTGGACAAAACAAAGACACATTAATTTGCTGAGTAAACGAGGCTTAAACTCGCAGGAGTTTCCCACCGTGACAGATGGTGTTGGGACTTCAACAACACGAAAAACTCACTTCTAACAGGATCGTTTGAAAGAGGAGACACATCAGGCAGAAACACAGACGTGTGAGGTTCTGAGAGAATGAACCTGGAAGCTGGAGACTGTGGGAAAGATGGTCCTTGATTTCAGAAACAGCCAAACTGCTGCTACCACTCAGATGACGGTGGTTTAATTGGTTTACTGATCAGACTATTTGTCGCTGGTTATTTGACAGTGAAATATTGATCTTTAATAATCAAGATCACAGCATTTTACACCATGAGTTAACCAGTGTTACTCTCTGGAGTGAAGTGGTTATCCCAGTTCAATTGACCTACAAGATATGAAATGTCATTAAGTTATCATTTCATTGATTTCATTTCATTGTTATCGAACAATTGTGTTCGATTTTGTCAAATTCTGCTCATAGACTAAATCCAATAAATTGAAATTGTGGACTGCAGAGAGCCAACTGAAAGGAGACAGTTTGGTCTATGCAGGATTTCCTGTTTGCATCTCGCTCTTAGTGTTGCATCCTTAGCTACTTAGCTTCCAGCTTAGCATTAGCTTCGTCAATAAACCTTGGGATAGGTTGGCCCGAGAAGGATTCACCCCTGGGGTCATTCTTAAAAAATAGGAAGTAGGCACTTGTCAGCCCCATTTGAAGGAGCCTTCCAAATGGGAAAACCTGGCAACCTGACGTCTTTGTGTGAAGCAGCTGAAGGAGGCCGACCCTGAATTGAGACTCAGTTTTAATCCTTGAGTCCAATTGACCGTTTGAAAGTGATTCCCATCGGGCGTCACTGGAATGTAGCATCCAGAAGAATTGACAGACTCCTGCCATGGCTGTCGCTGGCATGAAGAGGAAGAAAGGATGAGCTACAGACAGACAGGACACACGGACCAATCCGTCAGCCAACCAGCTGCCCTGCCACTCATCCACCCAACAAGAGGCCGACTTGGCAGCTGAGCGAGGGACGCGGGCAGAGAGAGAGAGAGAGAGAGACGCCGTAATGAGTGGACTTACTCAGCTGTGATTTGTGTGACGAGCGGCAGAGACGTGAAACCGGAGCCCAGGAAGGAGTCTCGATACTGGGTCATCTTCAGAGCGGCCAGCCAGTCCTCCACCGAGCTCAGCCGGCTCAGGTCCGGAGCTCCGCGGTCCAACAGGGGATGATGGGACGGACTGGAGAGAGCGGATAGAAAGAGCTCAAACACCTGCATGTCTCTGAAATGTGTGCGTATGTAAATGGACCTGTGTGTATCTCTGCTCACCCAGGGGCCATGTTGTTGGTGCCGGCTTTGAGGGAGGCGGGGTTACGTATCATCTTGTCCAACATGCTGACGATATCCGGGAACTTTGGCCGAGCGTTCCTGTCCTTCTGCCAACAGTCCAGCATCAGCTGGTGCAGCACGACCGGGCAGTCCATCGGCGCCGGCAGCCGGAAGTCCTGCTCGATGGCGTTTATCACCTGGGACACACCAGGGAGAGAAGGGGATGAAAAACAGAGGAGACAAGAGGATCGATTGATCTGTTTGTGTTTCGTTCTTACAACTCGCTCCGATGCCCACAAATTAAATCTCTAGCTTCCAATATGTGACAGAAGTCTTCATTGATTTGAGATGTGAAAGTGGGGTTTAATTTAAAATGATGCAGTGTTGTGTTTAAGTGGCCATTACATAGTGAGTGAGTGATTGAGTGAGGCTGCCTCCACACTACTATGTTTTAGATTTAAAATATCAATCAAATATATATTTCATGATTATCAATCACACTGAGCACTTGTGAACATCCACTGTACAGCACTGCCTGTCTGATAAGACCCAACAAGGAACTGAATGCTGGACACGGCATCAGTATTTCCAAATCTCAAGTTTCTTTTTATAACTTTTTCTTTGATTGGACACATTTGAGTTGTTTTTAGAGAGAGTGGGAAAGACTGGCAGGCAGCATTTCAAAGGTTCTCTGCCTCAGAGACACTGAAGCGCTGGAGGAGTCTAGACACCGGGCGCAAACGTAGCAGACGTGATGAGTTCTACAACTGAAATATTTAGTGCGGGTGTAGCAGACTTCATTCCTGGAGAACCACAGCTGAGCACAACCCTCTGTTCACACATAAAGGGACGTCTGCCTCCATCCACACCTCCATCACCGATGAGGTTGAATCAGGAAGCAGAGCACAGGGAGGCATGCATACTTTGGAATCATCCGTGGCTGTAATGTAATGTAATGTATTTGCAGAATGAGAGTGAAACAAGTATATTCCAATCTGGGTTATTTCCTGGCTACAGCAGTTTCTATGACAGAATACAAAGTGTGGGTGGGTTCACTTGTCGCCCCAAATCGAGGTTAACTCATGTATGCCTGAGTGCAGAAGGACTTACACCTCACTGCTCAGGTTATGGCTCCTATGAGATTGTGGCTGATAAGAGAGGTGTTTATTTCTTTACAGAATCTGCATCTGAACGCTTCCTCCCAACGCGTCGTGCCCTCAACCAGTGGATCCAGACCTTCATCCCCAAGCAGCAGTGACGCCTGCAGCCGACTCTGATGTGAAGGCAGGTAGCTGCACAGAGGAGCTTCTGATTTCATCGTGCCACTGCAGGTGCTGATCTTTCCATTTATTTTTCCTTCCTGTGAAAACTTTTAAAACAAGAACTCTGTATTTCAGAGAAGGTGCTGCTAAATATGGCAGCATACCTTTGGGTGTAATTATCCTGAACATCACAGAATTCAAAAACCCCTTCCAGTGAAAGAAGAAGTAGCTTCCTCGTCACGTACCAGCTAAATAATCAAAGAGAGGAAATATCAAGTTCAAGGATTATTGTCTACAATTATTCTGCCCTCGGTGCCGGGAATATGAAAACACTTTTTTACAAGGCTGCAACTCTAATTGTGATGGTTGCAATAGTTCAAGCTCACACAGTGCTGTAGAACTTAACATGGTCTATGTGTGTGTGAAAAGCTTTCAGACTGTATCACCACTGTTTTCACACATCCCACTTTAATCATCACAAACCCAACACCATACTTTTGCACAAAAAGAGCCGATATTCCAGATGTACTACACAATATGTGCCCGAGTGACACAAAAAGCTTTCTGTGCAAGTTTCAAGGAATCGTAATGGAAATGACATTCATGCTAAATTAATTCTTCACAGCATGAGAAGACAACATATCAGACTTAAGTGGCTTGAGTTGTAAGAAAGGATAAAAGAAGCATATTGAGTCTCCGTGATATATGGTGTGGCTGAAGTCCTGATTGGAGGACACCTTTGTTTTTGTAATTATTGTATTTTGGTTTGAATTTAAACGTACAATATGTAACTACAGCCACTAGGGGTCCTTGGTTGACAGCTGTCAATCACACGATATCCACGTCCCCATAAATGAACATCATGCTGTATCGAAGAGGACGTGAAAATACAGATTGAGATCATAACGTCCTTGAGAAAATGTTTTATGACGTTTTCACAGACTTCTACTAGAGAAATAACTTATTTCTCCTGCTGCTGGTCATTTGACACGATACAGGTTCCAGGCACTTCACCACTGGCTTCATCACCTGACCTCCACTTCCCCCTGCACACCTGCTCCTCATTATCCTTCCTGGTTTATCTGCATGCTCTGTGGCTGCAGCTCTGCCGAAGCTTTCCAGCCTTTTGTCTCCAGATCCTGCCTGCTTCAGTTTATGACCTTGTTTTGCCATCATCCCCTGTCACCCCCCCCCCCCCCCACCTGGTCTTTCTCTGCCCTTCCTCGCTTTGATCGTTGACCTAAGACTCGTCTCAACTTCCCCCTTGTGCTTCGAGATGAAGAACCCAAAACCCACCGTAGGCTACTGTGTATTTTTGAGTTTTTTGCTACTGGGTCACATTTTTAAACTTGTGCGACCGCGTTAGTGCACGTGTAAGCCTATTTAGCGGTTTGCTGGTGGGGGGGGGGGGGGGGGGGGATTGCTCTGCCTCTTCTACTGTACCCGCAGTGCCGGGGATTTTGTCTGCTCGAAAAAAAAGAGTGAACTCCACCTGACCCCGACACACTTCTCAGGCTTTGTGCCACACAAATTCCCGCTAAGCACTGCTGTCAATCACAATAGCAGCGAGTGCAGTGAAACATCACAGGTCTCTTTCATGATTAATTCATGTCGAACAGAGCACCTGTGGCGGCTCCGCTGACAATTCCCCCCGTGCCGTGTTCTTTGAAATTGTATGTCAGCGAGTTTGTGTGTGTGTGTGTGTGTGTGTGTGTGTGTGTGTGGGTGTGTGTGTGTGTGTGTGCTCCTTTACACGTCTGCTTGCATGTGTGTGCGTGTGTGTAGCATGTGTGAGTTTAGGGTGTCAGGCTCATGCATAGTTAATGCCCCAACAGATCCTCGTTAGCTATAGTAGCAACACACACACACACACACATGCAACGCACACACACACATACACGCACACACTCTCTCCATCATTATACATTGTGCCATTATAAAACTGCCTCTGTCATTATACCGACTCTCTGCCATTACTGCTGCATAGGCTGCTTCTACTCTTCTGGAGCGTCGGGGGGGAGTGAGCCGGGTGGAGCTAAGGAGTGACAGCGGGGGGGAGGTGAGAGACGAGGAAAGTGTGAAATAAGGAGGAAGAGGTGGAAGAAGATCTGAATGTAAAACAGGGGAAATGGTTTCTTAGCAGAGAAAAACTGTTTCTTTCCCTTCAAACGTGTCAGAAAGAGAATCTCACAACTGATTAACTCCTCATCAGTGTGATAAGTAACCAGACTGAGAGAACTCCACGTTTTGGTTAATGAGGTCTGGAGGAGGTTAAACATTTCTGAAGTGGAGCAGACAACATCGAAATGATTCCTCTCAGAGCTTTTTTACTGCAGCAAGTTCTCGAGGTGGTAAATAGAAACGAAGTCAGTCGCTGGAGCTTTGGCAACAAAGAGGAAAAATGTATTTTTAAAGCTGAAAGTTAAAGTCCCAGGCTCCTCTCTCTCCGTGTCACATACATGAGACATTTAGTTTGGGAAACGCAAGAGTTGGGGTTTAGAGCCTCGGTGCTTTGAAGTGGGGCTTTAGTGCCAAAACTAACTATAATCTGTGAATCGCATTACTTCTTAGAATCACAAAACCTCCAAAATAAAAACGTCAGCCATGCGGGAACCTCCTCTTTCATGTACGTGATCCCCTTTAGGTTTCAAATGAAATACTCACCCCACAGGACGAGAGAGGGGTTTTAACGTCGTGTTAACACAACAGCAGCAGAGAATTGTGCTCTTTTGAAAAATGGTGATTATTCCTGGTCTAAAAAAAGGATAAATGTAATTTCAATACACATAAACAATGAGACCCTTCCCATGGTTAAATTACCAAAAGGCTGCTGCTGTTACTGGTTCTGCTCCCAATCACAAAGACAGATCTCTATCTACGCCTGTGAGTGATGGTCGGGGGAAACGCCCGTCACTGTGCAACAAACACACACGTGCACCCACACTGCGCACAATGGCAGCGCAAACTAAATGTTAATAAGAGTAATTAATAATGAGCATTATTACAAACTAAAAACTGTTTTGTTCAGAGGCAGGAGGACGAGTTGTTTAATTGTTCTTTTATGTCCACAAATGTGAAAAAGGTTTTGTTTAAACCACCTTATAAGTGACTTTGATTATTTTCTCTGTCGCACTCTATGGTTACAAACATTACATTAAATTTCATTAAGCTAATAGTTTTATCCAAAGCGACTTAAAATGAGTGCATTCAACCACGAGGGTACAAACCCAGAACAACAAGAATTAAGAAAGTACAATATCTTCAAGAAAGCCAAACTACAGAGTGCTGTAAGTAAGTGACATTTAAGTGCTACTAACACCTACTGACTCTCTAATGGAGCGGGTTGTCCACTAACCAGAGGGTCAGTGGTTCGGATCCCCGGCGCTTGACAACACCTATATCCATTAACCAGGATTACAAAGTCATGCAAAGGAGAAAACACAAGGATTCTTTTGAAACCTTGAGCAAACTCCATCACATACAAGAGGGGAGATGCAAACTTCACAATACCCTAGCTGGTAGTTTGATTTATTTAAAAAATCTTTGCAGCCTGGAGTTAAAAGACTCGTGCAAACAATGGGTTAAACCAGCTGATTGTTATTTGTGATCACATACTTTTAGTTTAGTTTGACACTGGGTGGTTTTTCATGATTTGGTGGCTGCAGACGAACAACTGCAAGGAAAAAGTCCATGACAGTGATTTGTTTAATGTGCTACTCAAGAATGTTGATTACTGTATTAGACAAAAATAAAAAATAAAAATCTGTATTTGGGGAAGGCTTGAAGTAGACAGATGCTAACCACACCCAACCCCCTACGCCAGGATCAAATATAAAGTTACAGACGTGACAGCAGATTGATCACACTGTGCAGGTAATTGGAATAAAGTTGTCAGGGAAATGAAGTGATGCCTTTTGGTCGGATGTTCCCGGGAACAAACACTTCTGTGACACTTCAAATTGATGTCCTCATTTTCCGTGTGTTTTTCTCGACATGCCGACTCCCTGCTGTGGGAGACGGAGGAGGAAACAAACAAATCACAACTAACCCTCCCGCACACACACACACACACACACAAACACACACTAGCATACTTTGGAATGACAACTAATGAAAAGAAGGTAAATGTACACAATTCTACACAACTACATTGGAAATAAAACAAAAATGTCAGCCCCTCTCGCTTTCTTTATCACACCCCTAAAGAAAAAAGGTAACTATACACAATCACAGCTACATGACAGGGTCGCGCTCTTTCTTTATCGCTCTCTCAAACACACACACACACACAGACACACACACACACAAGCGATGACTTACATCTTGGTTGCTCATGTCCCAGTAAGGTCTCTCTCCGTATGCCATCACCTCCCAGGTGACGATCCCGTAACTCCACACATCTGAGGCGGACGTGAACTTCCTGTAGGCGATCGCCTCCGGAGCCGTCCAGCGCACGGGGATTTTACCGCCCTGAAAGAAAGAGAGAGAGAGAGAGAAAGGAGGGGAGGAAAGAGAGGGAAGGGAAAGAGAAAATAATATATTTGGTGTTTTTATGGTTTCGCTCCTCAAGTGCATACACATACAGTATATGTTTTTAAAGAGAGGCCACAGGCAGCTCATATATCTTCCATGCTCCGTCATAAACACCAAGGTGAGGTCTGGCTATTAGTGTAACAGTCATCACAATCTACAGCAGACACAGAGATGAGGAATGAGTCCATGCTTGATGTCATGCACATTATCCATGAGTCACCTGCTGCGCTGCTGCATCACATATAGTTTTTAAGGTTTAAAAGATAATGCTGGATATGATCGATTTTTGTACAAGATCTTTATTCCCACAAAGAGGAAGCAGCAGATGGCGATATCTCAGTGAGATGGATAAACGCACCTGCTCCACTTACAGCGCCTTTATATTTCTTGTCTTTTATAATGAAGACAAAGCAGCGACGGAACAAAAGCCTTGTCCTCACGGCTGCTGATTTAAAAGTCCAGGAGAATGGAAAACACTGCTTCATTCAAGAACTCTGTTGTCATGGTGCAAGAATTACTCAAATTCATCCTCAAATCAATTTGTGCCTGTTGTAAAGATTTACACCGGAGAATATTCAAATGTAAAAAACAAGCAACCATACAGTAAAATATAAATACAAGCAAAACAACTATGAAATAAAGTTATTCTATAAAATTTAAGTAAACGTAAGTTGAGGTAACACGGGCGCAAAGAGCATACAGCAGCAGTAAAGTATTATAAGTATAATGTGAATATTGCTCAGTAAATTCAACTGCAATGATAAATATGATAGTTACTGCAGAGTATTTTTGAGGGTTTAAGAATATACTAATAAAAATATTTTTCATTGTGCTTTGGCTTGATATATTATCTTTGTAAACTGTAATCTTTTACACTTTTTTTTAATTTAAATTAAATATTATGAGCAGTCTCCTAACAGATGTTGGCTCTTAATGTAATGACCGATCCTTCAGTCTGTCTAAAAAGTAGTGATGGATTCCCATTAAATTTGGCTCAGGTATTCCTGGTCCTCAGAGGATGAATCCTTGTCTATGTGATGATGAGAAGGGGGTGTGAATGTTGAATTGTTAGTTTTAGAAAATACTCGGACTCCTTCCAAGCGGACATCAGGACCATGTTTCAGCAGGAGGTCACAGAAGCTCTTCAACCATCCAACCAGCAGGTGTGACAAAGTGAACCAGGCCCTTAATGACCTCTGACTTTTTACACGATCCCAACACTTACAGTCACAGCAACATATCAATAAAACTAATGACTGAGTGAAGGACGGTGATTAACTGTCCATGGGGCACGAGGGAATCATCCATCCATCTATTAACTGTGCTGTTTATCCTTCTGAGGTCATGAGGTGGAGGACAAGCCCAGGTGATATCGTGAACAGAGGGGACGGATCCCCAGTCCATCACAGGGCTGAGATACAGTGACAACCAGTCACACTCCCAATCACACCAAGAGCTGCAATTTAGATGTTGCCAATTAGCCTGAGCTAACCTGCATGTCTGAGAACACACATATATGTACGTGATGTACAGTGGTGTGAAAAGAAAGAGAAACAAAAGCCTCAAAGACTAGAGATACCAAAGACAAGTATTTTTCTTCCACAGGATGTAAAGTTTCATGTCTCTCTACTGTTCACATGTCAATATGCTAACATTAGCATCCGTTAAATAGCACAGCTGAGGCTGAAGACGAAGAGCTGCATCTTTAAATGTCGATTCACCTTCTGCCCTCTCTGGTACCACCATCAGGACAATGTGTTTATTGTTCTACTAGCTAGACAGTAAATAAAGATGGACAACATGACAGCTCCCCAAAAGTGAAGCCTAATCATCTCAATCGCCCCCTAGTGGCTGTCTGCAGTATAGGTCATAAACCCGACCTCCCCCATCACTAAAAAGTAAAAGCGCGTGTTGCCATCCAAACTTTAAATCAACCAAAGAATCTGGTTTTAATTTGTAATTCGATGATTTAAAAAGTAGGTGGAAAGTCATGATTGACAGCTGAGACTGACTCATCGTCAGGATCTAACCTTTATAAAATTATCTCTTCTTTTCATTTATTCAGTGACAGGCAGGCAGTTTGCCATCTTTTGGCCACGGTAAGATGGCAGCATCTGAATCCTCTTGGGGATGTGTTTATTTGTGTGTGCCTGTCCCATGTGTGTCTCTGTGTGTCTGTGTGTGTCCTTACCAGTGAGCTGGTGTAGGTGGGGTCAGAGGTGTCCTCCTCCAGATAGCGTGAGAGGCCAAAGTCGGACACCTTACACACCAGGTTACTGTTCACCAGGATGTTTCGAGCTGCCAGGTCCCGGTGAACATAGCTCATCTCCGCCAGGTACCTGTTCACATCAACGGGATTTATTGTGTGAATGTGTGTGTTATCTGCTCCCAGCTACCTGGGCGACTATAAAAAGAAACTGGAATTTAGTCTGTTGTGTGTGTTTGTGTGTGTGTGTGTGTGTGTGTGTGTGTGTGTGTGTGTGTACTGCCAGATGCTGTCAATAAAAGAGGAATCGGATTAAATGTTTGTGTGTTTTCACAGCCAGACACATGAATAAAACACAGATAGGATCTAATATGTGTCTGTGTGTGTGTGTGTATTTGTGTGTGTTTGTGTGTCTGTACCTCATTCCAGACGCGATGCCCCTCAGCATACCAACCAGCTGGATCACTGAGAACTGGCCATCGTTCTGCTGCAAAGAAACCACAGACCAAAAAGGAGGATTTTTATTTTTCCGATATCAAACCTTTTCACGCTTCTTATTTAAAGAAAAATAAAAAAATATTGCTCACAGAAAATGTCACATCTGGATCTTTAACAAACAAGAAGTTCCTTTTCCCACTCATCTGGTGGAGGAGTGAGTGAGGACTTTCTTACAGATACTCAAACACATATTAAAGAATGATAAAACCCACTCTGACCATTCCTATCTGTGGAAATGTCATTTTTAATGGTTTAACTTCCAACTTTTTACGATTCAATTCTCTATTTTTCAGGCCATTGATCTTGAGTTAGTGTTGTGGCCTTTTACGATGTGTGTTTTTGAGCTGCCGAAGACAAAGGTTGACAATCATGAGAGAAATATGGAAAAATTGTTGCATAAGATCTCGGACACGTGCACGAACAGCTGATTTGAAGCCGTAACAACCGAAACACAGCTTGGAGCAGAAATGTGGGATCAAGTTCTCTCAGTGTGAATGTTGTGATAACTCATATCTACAAACCAATCAATCAGAATATGACATTCAACTATGCAGAATACACCCCAAAATTGTTTTAAATGTCATTTAGTAATTTAAAAAAACAAGCCCAAGTCCACACTTTCCACTTCTCTTGTAACTTCAGACATGTTTTAGCACTATGGCCAATTACTGTTTCTGTACTTTCAAAATAAAAGCATTTTCTTGAAAAGGTGCCTCGATGTCATTTCCTAGTTTTTTCTATCTTCACAGTTAAGGGGTCAAATGTTAAATATGAGGCCCAAAAAGTTTTTACTTCAGTCCGTTAAACACAATTGCACCTGTTGTGTTTCTATTAGTTAATGAGTGCTGGTAAAAAAATAAAATAAAAATTAACGATAATATGTGGTTTGTTTGAATATGCAGAAGACAAAAGGGAGAAAATGCAGTTTTAGCTCAGAGGCCGTTGCATCGTGCACCGTTCATATAGTTTATGAGTAGAAGATAATATTTATCAGTTGATATCATATAACTTTAAATAACATTATGCAGGAGGACCAGTGCCTAAAGAAAACTTTTAAACAGACCTGCAGAATTAAGAAAGCTGGAGTTACTTTGGTTGTTTTTCCTTTAGCCAAAGATATTTTAAGGTCCAGTGTATTAATCAAGTAAAGATTCCATGTCGGAGCCTCGGAAGATGTTGGCCGATTGGTTTTTCATGTCCTTAAGATATATATCTCACTGATGCTACAATTGCAATACTGCCTTTCGGTATGTGTACCAGTTTAATATGAGAGTGTACAGACTAATTCAAATCATTCATTTTATTAGGCCAAAGCTTAAATCTCATTTTTAATAGCATTTCCTCAGTGTGTACAAGCGAAGTTGAGCCAACAACATTTGCCTTTTTTGCGTTTTTAACCTTGGGGCCAGACTGTTTCTTAAAAACATCACTAACATCCCCTGACATAGTTGCAGTCGAAGATGTGTTTGTGTGTGTGTGTGTTTGTGTGTGTCTATTAATTCACTTTGTGCATCAAACCGTGTCTTTGATGCTCCTCTGGCCTAATCCTCTGCAGGCAGAACCTTGAAGGTGCACACAAACACACAGCCCGCATTGATCCTCAGGGTCTGGTGCCTGCAAGATGGTCACGCTAGGACAGCAACACCAGCGAGATCGATCACTGTGTTTGTGTGCATGTGTGTGTGTGTGTGTGTGTGTGTGTCTGTGTGTGTACACGCGTGTATGAGTCAGCGGACGATTTCGGAGTCAAAAGGGGTCACGCTGTGAGAACAGAACATCAAAGAGCGTCTCTTTCTGTTTTTAGAGGCGCCTCGAAGGAGGGCAGGATCAAAGGTGCGGACAGACAGACAGGATGAAGAGGAAGGAAGGAGCAGGAAGGAAAAAGAGGAGAGAGAAGAAGAGCAGGAGGTTGTTTCTGTCTTTGTTTCTCTTGGAAACTTCGTCTGGTTTCTTTGCATCAAGTCTGTGTTCGTGAACTTCGACTGTTGTTAAAAGTTTTGGTCACTTTAGATGTTTAGTTTCTCATCATCTGATCGTTTCATTCTACAGCTTGACAACCATTTCAAACTTATGATATTGGTCTCTTTAATGTTAAAGTACGTCCTTGCTTAAAACAGCACCTTTGAGGTTCAATGACATAGAATATTGAGAATGTTTCCTCGTTCATTCCCACTCCTCAACCTGAAGTGGGTTCGATCTCCTGTGAGAAGTGTGGAACTGACAGAGTCACAGATTCACCTCAGAATCAGCTCCAGGAAGATGAAGAGTGAATCTGAACTGTAGATCAGTTAAAAACCAGAGTTTATCTCTAATATTCAGCAGGAAAACTTTTAATTATGAAGAAGTCTGGTGAACTTGTCTGGTGGTTTCAGTTCAGTGAGTGGGTCCACACAGCCAGAGCTCCACTCAATACATCGATACACTTTGTATTTTCTCTACATGAAAGCAACCTAATCACATGGAGCCCAGCAGAATGAATCCACACGGGTGGCTACAGGGGGCGCTGCTGCTCAATAAAAATGACTGTTGCTTTAACTATTGATCAAATCAGCTATAAACAACGGAATTAAATTGAATTGCGAAGTCCTGTTTAAAAAATTATGAAAAAAGAGGACCAAAAAATCTCAACTCAGTGAAAAATAAAATAGAATTACAGTTGAACCAGTAATGGTTTAGAACTTATCAGTGTATATATGAGCAAATAAGCTTCATCCTTGGTTTGCATTACTTTGGTTATTTCATAAAGGAAAATGTCCACGTTAACCTCAATTCATTTTAAGTTCACACACTTTTCTATTTCAATCCTGAAATGGTGGTGATGTTTTTTTCTCTTTGCTGGAATCTGTTTTTGATCTCACAGACATCTCTGAAGTCTGACTCCTGTAAGATATTGTCTCCTGTACATACATATTGCAGGACGTGCATGTTATTCTTCATCCCATGAGTGTTTTTGAGTTATTTTTGGAGGTGCAGACTTTTTTGAAGGAGCCTTTCTGCCATCGAGGACCTTGTGATATGATTGAAAGCGAGAACGTGGACCTTAACTAATGAAGACACATTTCCTCAGTCGGCTTCTTATGATGACTGATGGGGCCTTCGTGATCACACAGACACTTCTTTTTTTTTGTCGCTTCACTTCTGAGACTCTGTCTCTTCTTGTTGGTTTGAAGTCGAACATGTGAAGGGTTTGTTTTTACATTTGATTGTTGCTTATCTCTTCATGAATATTTAATGGTATAGGGGAATTATTTAAAGCCATGTTTTCAAGGGGCTTTAAATTGAGACGGTTTTGTCAAATACTATTTTTAGATTAACGAATTAACTCATTTTTTTAGTCCTGAGATTCTTCGGAATCATGAAAATGTTCAAGGCAACTGCGCAAATTCAATCTGAAGAGGACCAGGTGATTGGATAGAAATCTCAAGAATAAGTTTAACTGTTTGGCCTGAACACTGTGAGCTTGTGTCTGTCCCCTCTTGCAGAAAGTCTGACCCGGCACCTGAACACATGTTGGACCAATCACAGCCTTGAATATTATATAAAGTGCAGGAGGTCACTGCGTGTGCTTGTGTGGATTTTGTTATTTACCCGGAGAAACGAGTCCAGAGCTCCGTTCTCCATCATCTCCGTGATGATCATCGTGGGCCTGCTCTTGGTGACCACGCCCTCCAGTCTGATGATGTTCGGCTGGTCAAACTGGCCCATGATTGACGCCTCGGACAGGAAGTCCCGCCTCTGCCTCTCGGAGTAGCCCACCTTCAGGGTCTTGATGGCCACGGATATTTCCTTTTTCCCCACGGGCTTCAGGCGGCCTTTGTAAACCTCGCCAAACTCCCCTAAGACAAAAATAACATGGTACTTTTCAGAGAACAGTGACTCTGTTACATTTAAAAATCAAACATTATCATGCAAAAATGGGTCAGTCGTGAAATCAGATTGTAACAGCTGGTGCAAGCGAGGTAGAAAACAGCTCTGAGAACTGGACCCAAATATACTTGCTAAGGAAAAAGCAAAATGCAGTTTAGTGATTTATTTCAAAGTGAAGACAAGGCCTCGGGGAAGGTGAAGCAGTGAAGGAAGCTCCAAGACTAGCAAACAAATCCAGGAGGCAGAGGCAAGAATCCAAAAATCCACAAAAAGCAGGCGAGAAGGTCAAAATACAAAAAATACACACAGGAACCAAGGAAAGAACGTTGAATAGAAAACGTGAACGCAACTGAGAGGGAGAAAGATATAGTGGAGATATAATGAACCTATCATCAACCAGACAACTAAAGACAGGAAATAAAACTATAAACAAACTGGACCAAAGATCACATTATTTGGGCACCTTTTACTTATATTCTAAATTAAACCATTCATCTAACTGTAATGACTGGTTGTAATATGAATTTATTCAAAAAAATTGTGTCATTTCAATTTAGTTTGACGGTTCTAGAAGTCATGTTAATCACATGAACTACTGATAAGACAACAGCCACAAAACCATGATTTAGTTTGGACATTCAGCTTCCTGTTTACAGTGGCATGCACATAACCAGTGTCGGTGAATAGTTAGGTGATATGTGTTGTCACATGAGTAAATATCATTGGCTGTTTAAAAAAAGGGCGTATTATCCACCTGTCTTCTATCGAATGACCAGCTGAGGGCGACTACACAGGTTGAAACAAAAAAAAGCAATTTTATATAGAAATCTATGAGAAAATTACTCTGCTTGTCATTTGATTTATAACGTTCGTAATTATTTATCCCATTTAGAGTCAAAAAGACGATTTACAGAATGCATTTGGGCGTGGATACTGTGATTGACAGCTAGTACTGTCCAATGGGTGCAGGTCACAGGTGTAGGACGGCGAACAGTGCCCTCAAGCTCTCACTTAGGCTCCACCCACTGGTCCTTCGGGGAAAAAAGGTGACTTCAGGTTTCAAAAACCAAAATGGCGCTGGACAAAATGCCAATGTCCAAACAGCAACTCACAAACCAATGGGCGGCGTCATGGGGGGGTTGTCACTTGGTTAGTGTGGACGAGGGGTTTCTGATACAGAGCTAAGGAGCTTGTCCTGATGGAGACAGTTTTAGTTTTAAGACGAGACGAGAAGCTGTCTCCTCAGTCTCACACTGAGCAGCTCTGTTGGTGCAAACTGAAGTTTTCACTCACAGGCACATCAGCGGGATGTTTTTTGGAGACTGAAAGAACAACAAAAATGAAATCCCCTCAAGAACGACTTTCAGGGATAAGAGAAGTGCTGCGTGGCAAATGAAATAACAGAGTCAGAGTCAACTGTGTCACCATTATGTCTCTGGTTCTTGTTTTTTTTCACAACACAACCATCAGTCACGTCTTGTCTTAAACAAAGGCAGCCAGGTGCCCTCGTGGAGAAGCAGGAACAGACTCTACTGAAACACAAAGTTCACAAGTTCAACCCCCGCCTGCAGTCTGTCTTGGAGCTAAAACACTTTTATGACTTGTACCAATAATTTATTGAGCTGAGATCTCTGTGGGCACTGTATTTTCTAAATAAAATACAGTAAAACTCCCCAGTGTTAGTTATTTACTTATGAAGACCTTGGTTAGCACTATCACCTCACAGCAAGAACTCCTGCCTCCTCCCATAATCCAGAGACAAGCACATTGATATTATGTTAATCTGAGACTGCGTCAAATCTACACCTTAGACTCGTACCCTCCACAGAACCCTAGGCTGTCCCCTGATGTGACCTCCCTGTACATGTAACTACGCCTCGAGGCAACGCAGACCACAAGAGCCGGTCCACTTGCTAGCATCGCATTTCCAACAGACTGTATTTCCGGGATCTCCTGCTTCGCCTAACTTAGTTTAACAATCGTACAGCTAATCTCCTCTAACCCTCTTCTTTAAAAAAAGTTTTTGCTCCCACTCCAACATGATAACACTTGTTCTGAAGTTAACAGATCAACAGAGAAAATTTGTAAATAAGCGTCTTGTTTGAAGAAACTACGCCCACTAGTGTTAAAGTGATGCAATTGCAGGGGGACGCACACACACCTAGCGGCTACATGCTAACCTCCGGAGTAACTTTGACGCAAAACCATGAATCAGCCTTAAATCAACCCTCGCTGTGTCCAAGGTGACCCCCCCCCCCCCCCCCCCCCCCGCTGCTCGTCCAATATCAGCAGGGATTTGTTCCCAGCCCCCCCCCCCCCACAACCCTTAAAGCACGAGCTGTACAGATAACAGATGGATTGATGGTTTCAGAGACTTCCTCATGTGTCGTGTTTCTTTGTGCAATCCATTTAAACCTCAATGAACCTGCTCGATGTAAAGAAAATGTCCTTTCTGTGCAGACTCTTGATGTATTTTGTCACAATAAACGCAGCCATATGCTGCTCGGGGATATGAAAGTTGAACATCACTTCAAAATAAAAGTCCTCATCACCGAGATAAAAATCGCTGTCTGAATAATGGATGAGTGATGGGAATTGCATGACAGGCTGTGTCGTCCTGTCTCGGTGTGATCTCTGCTCCGCATCTCACTGCTCATTAAAATATATCTACTGTCAGTGCTGTAAACCAGGAGACGGAGGGAATGACAGAGGGAGAAATAAAAGAGAGGACGCAGGAGGGAAGGAGGGAGATGAGAGGCGGTCAAGGAGAGGCTGGAGCACTGGAGAAAATACTGAGTATAATAAATCTCATCTTGAATCTACAGTATTTCTAAATGCACTGTACTCTAAGTAAATTTGCGGAGCTGTCAGGTGAGATATAATTGCTTATTTCTACACTTCTTACAGTGGGAGTGATAGTAACAAGGAAGGAAGAAAGGAGTGGGGCGTCTTTGCACGGAGGAAGAGAGAGAGGAAGGTGAGATATTTTTATTATCTCCTCAGGGTGCTGTCTCCTTTTTATCTTCCCTCCTCAATCTGTTGTTCTATGCCCTCCCCACCAAACCCTGCTTCTTTGTTTTAGCATTTCTCTCCCAGCAAACAAGCTCTGAAACTCCAGAGACGCCGAATCACAGAGAGGGATGAAGATAACAGGAAATAATCAAAGAAAGACGGAGAGAGAAACCGTCGTGATGGGGAAGGAGGGAGGAGAAAGAAAGGACGGGTTCACTTTCTATCACGGCCGAATGGGAGAGATTTCAGGCTTTTAAGGGCTCACAGTCCGGCCACATCTCATATCACCCCGGCCTCATATTTTCCCCTCTATCCGCCCCCCCCGTCGTTTTCATAGCTCCTCTGTCACCTCTAGCTGAGGTGAGAAACCTTCCCCTGAGAGAAATAAAGCGAGAAACGGAGGGATTACAGAAATCCTCTCACAGTGGCTCAACCGTCCAAAGCCCAGAGCACACACCCGCAGCGGTGAGGGTCTCAATCTGGTTCATGACCTTTCCTCACCCGGAGCTCCATGGCCATCTGGGTTTGATTGGCTCCGGTTTATAGAAAATAAGTTTTGAGATATCAGGGGTATAACATGTGAGGTGAAAACATTCCTCCATCCAAGTTGGGCTGAGGTGGAGGAGAAAAAGAACTCGCCTTGAATGGAAAAACGTGCCAAAGATCAGTTATAACTTTTATATAGCGAAGGTACGCAGTTGTTTTTCCAGATTAACTTTACAGACACAAACTATTGTGGGAAAAGTGAAGAATATACAAGAATCAATGGCAGATGCACTGTTTGCCATCATGTCTGCCTGCAGCCAGCGGGAATATACAGAAGGTTAAACCCTCCTGCAGCAGCACCGGTATCGACTCAGCCACAGGTTCGATTCCGACCCAGGTCACCTGTTCCTTTGCTGCATGTGTTCACTCTCTCTATCTCTCCTCCTGTGAGAGAGTAAAAGTGTTGTTGTTGTTGAAAGACTACATCCCTACTTGTGTTATCAAAACTAAAACCCTCTCTGTCCACTGACAGGCAGGTGTGTGTCTGCTACAGCAGCTTGTTGAAAGCTTTTAGTTAAACTAATGAGAAACAACAGTGGTGAAAAGTAAGAGTGAGGATTTCTGATTTGAGTTTGAGTGAGCGAGTTGTTAAAAGTTTCCAAACTAGAACTGTTAAAAATAAACTTATTCAGTATTTACAGCAATAAACAAAGATTATATAAAGCTTTAAATATGTAATGTTCAGATTATTTGGGAGCACACTTTGAGATATCATCTTTTCTACATGTAGTCCAAAAGATGATATCCGGCTTAATCAGGATTTGGCCCTAATTTTATGTTTCTGGACGTTAACACCGTGCCCACAGTGAACTCATCTCTGACCTTGTGATTTTAAGAATGGTTTACAAATGCATATTTGAAGTTTGTTTGGCATTATATTGTGTTTAAAATTCATTATTCGGGGGTCAGAGGTAAAACGACCTGCACTTTTCCCCCTAATTTTTCCTTTCATGCTTCCATCTCTCTTTCCCCCCTTCTTCCATCCACAGCAGATGAAATGCAAAACTGCAACTGCACCAAAAACATTCCAGGGGAAGCTCTGGGACTTCACATCCAGACTTTGCCGAAACATCACACAGCATTTTTACAGTGCGAGCGCAGATAGCCAAAGAGAATGCATGAAGACGCTTTTAATTTATTCCTGTGAAAGTTTTCCGCATGAATAAAACATCTCTCCTGACTTCAAAGAGGAAAAAAATAAAGCAAAAAAAAATAATAAATATCTGGATTGTGCATTTCCAGATCTTTCTCATCGACACAAAAGTTTGGCAGTCGAAGAAATTGATTAATTTACTGAGTGTCTGCCGCTTCATGTGACAGTTGGTCTCATTAAGGAAGCCGAGGTTTACTCTTCCAACTAAACCCCTTTGAAGCAGTTTAAAGTCGCGGTGGCCTGTGACTTCCTTCTCACTCTTCAACTCTTCAA
Organism: Pleuronectes platessa; assembly: GCF_947347685.1. NCBI lineage: Eukaryota > Metazoa > Chordata > Actinopteri > Pleuronectiformes > Pleuronectidae > Pleuronectes > Pleuronectes platessa. Next base: position 23,911,962 of record NC_070634.1, read on the forward strand.
AGCTCAAATAGAACGAACGCACAATGTTTTTGATGAAGAAAATCAGCTGATTGTTGAGTTTTTTCTTCAAACAGACGATTGAGACACCGTGAGAGAGGAGTCAGAGGGTAAGCCCGGAGGTTTAGGGATATTTTGTGTATGGATATCTCTACCTGATCCGACCACTTCCTCTATCTTCACACAGGACGGGTCGATTTCCTTGGCAAACTCCCGCACAGCCTCGTTGGGGTCCTCGTAGGTGAAGGGGTCGATGTAGATCTTGACCCCCGGTGAACTGTGACCCTCGGACAGGGTGGGAAAGGTCACGGTGGGGGTGGGGCCGCTGAACATGTCCGGCCTCAGAGTCGCCTCTGAAGAAGAGGATGAGAAAGTTATATAAATATTATATATGAAAGGTTGATGTGTGGGAGTAGATGTTATTTAATAAGTGAACACGTACCTCCTGTGTTGTACTGTGGCATCTTGTCACCGTACAAACTCTCCTTCAGCTGCCGTCTCCTGCAGACAACAACGTGCACGGAGAGAATTTATGGACAAAAGTGGCAAGAAAACAAAAATCTAGTCTTTAAGTATTTATTAATATTTGGTGACTGTACTGTTCTGTGTGTGCTGCTTTTATTTTGGAAGGGAACCAAAGAAATGCATCGCAACACAAACAGAGGGGGCAGCGTGTTGCTCTTCATAAACTTCAAGTGTTTCACAGAGTGTCTCCACTTTAAAACTGTTATAAAAAATCAAATAAAAAATAGAAGTGCAGAGCAGCAGTTGTGTTATACTTCCTTGTTCTGGTGATTATACATTTAAAGACAGCTATGCAGCATATTTGGTTGCATATATAAAAGATGCATGTAAGAATATGTGTGTGTGTGTGTGTGTTACCTGGAACAGATGATGGCGATAGCAACCAATGAGACGATACACACTCCAGCCACTAAAGAGCCGGCAATCATGGAGAGCTGCTGTCCAAGCTCTGACTTATACTCATCTACACAAACACAGACAGACATACACACACACAGACACACACACAAGAGAAGACAAATTGGACAGAGAGGTATTATTTATATATTTTTTAGACACTCACACCTACACACAACTGAGAATATCCGGAAGGCAAAATATACACCTGGCAGTTTCTCCCTATAAAATATCATTACAGGCCACAGCCAGATTTTCACTCTTGCTCAACCTCACACAAATCTCTCTCTCTCTCTCTCTCTTAGTCCTGCACTCTCTTTCCTCCACACCATAAAAACGCTGCTCGATCGCCCACACACACACACACAGACACACACACAAACACACACACTTTAACCAAACACTAACCCACTTACCGTCGGTGAGTGTTTGGAAGAGCATCTCTCTGCTGTAGGCTCCGTAGCCAGCCACGGTCCGGGCCCTCACCTGGACCACGTAGCCGGTTCCAGGCCTCAGTCCCTCCAGAACCATGTTGGGCGCCTCGCTCTGGACCACCGAGCTGTTCAGGTGCGAGGACTGGGACTGCAGGACGGTGCAGAGACAGATGGTCATGTTTCACGGTCGGCCAAGACGCAGTATAAGACTAAAGGAGACTGAAGATTTTGGCTTTCAGCTGAGATGAGATACATTTTTTCAGACTTCAAACTCTACAGACGCCCTGGCAGGACGGAGCAGCTGCAACATCTTGAGTTTTAATTCAATCTGAGATCTTCATCACACCAAGCTGGTCTCTATCATGTTCTTTATCTTTACCAGTTTTTTCCCAACAGTTGAAATAACTTCTAAAAGGGTCTGTGTCTGTCCCGATTTATATGTTCATACCTTTAAAAACATTGCAATAAAATAAAGCTTTTCATTTACGCCCTGTGGTAGATTGTAGATTCAAAGAATTACATTTTTGTAGCAACTACTGTTAATGGGAAATAAAAGATGCAGCTAAGCCGACTCTTTATTGTGACACATTTCAAAACAGATCCATATGTGTCTCAACTCGAACCAGTGAAGTTCACTCTGATCCAAACAGAAACCACCACAGATCAGGGGCAAGTTTCAACAGCTGCTATTTCAGATCAGACTAAACTGAAAGGTCAGAAGGTCCAGAACACACAACGCAGGACCTAAACCTGTTTGGGTTGAAAAACACAAACTGATGCTCTTAAATGCAGCTCTACTGACCGTTTCACAATCTCCTCCCTTCTTCATCACTTCATCTACCCTCCAGTCATCACTCGTTTCCCCCCTCCACCCCCTTCTTCATATTCCTCTTGCCTAAGCCTCTTAAATCCTTTCTTCTTTCTCCTCCTTCATGCTGCTTTCCATCTCCCTCCCATCCTCTTTTCATTCATTCTCGGTTTTCCTGCAAACACGTCATCCCTCCAGCGCTCTGTGGTTAATTAGCTGTTGCCCAGAGCAATGGGTCCACCTGAGTGTTTGTCCCCTCCCCCCCCCACCGCCCTCCTCCTGAGGTGGATTAGCCATCAGAACGTATCAGGTCCATCTCGTAAAGCCTCGGCCACAACGTTTTACCTCCATCTGCGTCTGCCCTCCTCCTGTGCTCCCTGTCACCCATTTCTCACAGATAAAAAGGTTTTCACTGCGGCAGAATCGGAAGTGGTCCAGAGAGAGACAGATATGGTGTGATGATGGCATGAAGGGAGCGGGAGCGAATCAGGCGGAGGGGATGGAGGAGGCGGAGGGGTCGACACCGGAGCTCAGAGGAGAGGAGGAGACAGGATGAAGGTGATGAGGAGAGTGCATCGGGAGGAAAAGCGGGAAGAGAATGATGGGTTAGAGAGAAGGAGGGTTATCAAATGAAAACAGGATTCGAGACGATTGAGATGTATTTGCTTTAACACCATTATTATTATTAACAAACATCTTAAAAGCCTTGTGTCACTGTGGTTATTATCATATGAGATGTCAATGTGATCTAAAGGTGACTGTGGCTTAGGAGGTAGAGCCATAGGCGCTGCAGTTTTTTATCTCATAGAAATAGGCAACCAGAGGGTCGGTGGTTTGATCCCCGCCTCCTCCCATGTCAAAGGGGGCAACACACTGAGCCCTAAATGGTCCCTGAAGGATGTTCCATTAGAGTAGATTAGCCATTATAAAAAAGCTCTGTGGATAGAACACAGAAGACATGAATTAGGCTCTTTACCATATAGATCTATGTATGGGGTTGGGTACCGAAAACCTACCGGATCGCATCCCAGTGCAGAGTTCGGTTTAGCACCAGTATCGGGGGAAGAAACCCAAAACGAGACCAAACCCTATCTATACACGGAAAATTGTACGACAACCAGACTCGACTAATCCTCCTGTAGAGTTGCTGAGGGGGAATAAGATATAGAGAGTTATATTTAGAAAGTGACCACAGAAATGGGGAGTGTTGTGTCAGGATTGGGGGTTTGGAGGTGTGTGTGTGTGTCTGTGTGTGTGTGTGAGTGAGTGATGGGGGGGTGCGCTCTATGCTTGCCACAGTGAAGAGGTTAGGGGACAGCCCATCTGGGAATGTCTGGTAGCCAGAGATAAGTAGTGGGGGGAAAATCCTGCCTCCCTGCACCATATCAAATTTACTACATTAAAACCTCATTATCTACAGAGTGGCTAAGAGGGTAGGAGGAGGTGAGGGAGTGGGGGTGGGGGTGGTGGAGGAAGAGGAAGAGGAAGAGGAGGAGGAGAAAAATGGAGAATAGGAAGGTGGAGAAATGACAAAGTAGCAGGAAAAGGAGGTGCAGTTGTCTGGCTTATCAAACTGCTCCCTGAGGACGTCTTCACTTGGAGCTCGGAGCTAAAATTAGTCACTTTATGCCTTCGGCTTGTCTACGACGTGAAATACAGTATTTCTCTCTTCTTCAGATGTTTATCAAGGAAGAAGAATGAATAGAGGAGACAATGAAAGAACTAACTTTAAGCCTTTGAGTCTGAATCTTAATTGGCTTCCATGTTAAATAACCTGAAAGCAAAAGGCTGCAGCAAATACGGCCGACTTACAATAAAGTCGTTGCCCTGATTTTTTATTTTTTTCCTAAGTGCTGGTTTTTATCTGTGACTGTCAGACTGCAGCTGCAGTTCATCTCCCAGAGTGCACTGCTCCGCTCTGTCCTCGACTCAGTCTAATTGCTCTCCGAGAGGCAGAGTCACGAACTTTTCTCGCTTTCTTTGTGTGCCGCTCCTGGAACTTTCTCCGTTACCAGAACTTTGGAATATCTGGGAGCTAAGCAGCACCCCCCCCCCCCCCCCCCCCCCCCACCGCGTGAAGAACACTCGTATTATTGAAGATTCTTCTTCTGTTGTTTACACCAATATCACAGCGTGGTATCTTGTGCCTGTTTTCATGACTGTGAGGAGCAGTACAACCTGGTTTCTAAGTGTTTTATCTGGACTGAAGGTTTGAGGAGATTTAAACAGAAACTCCAGCACAAATAAAAAAGCCGTGTTTAACTGCAGTTTTCAACTAATTTGTAAAAAGTGTATTCTCACGAGTTGGGACTTAAGTAGGCTACATACTCAAATACATTTTTTTTTATCATTTTCAAACATTGGCTGAAAGAACTCTGCACCAGAACTCTTCACTGAGACGATTTTCAGCAGGCAGACTTCTTCAGCTTCTACTCTTGAGAGGACACTCAGTATTTTCATGACAATAACAAGTGACTCTTCAGAAAAACGTGCACAGCTCATTCTACGACTTGCTAAATTGTTTTTTTTTCTGACGGGGACAATCAGCAGTGAGTTTGAATTACAGTGAGCTCTGAACAAAAGGACCTGCAAACGTTTCCCTCTTGAAATGATGATAGAAAAAGCTTTCAGGTACCACACGCTTATAAAAAAGGCATAAATCCACTTCACTAATTGTAGATGAATCACAGTCAATGAGCTCTGGAAGATCTCTTTGTGTAACATTTCACAGTTGTGTCCCGGCTTCCATTACATAGCACATTAGACTCTGAATCTGCATGTGTTGATTATCTTTAGTAGCATTTCTTAACATAACTGTAAGACAGAGAAAAGCCTGGTTGGAATATAATGCAGTTAAGACTTTAATCTCATTAAAATAAATACCTGTAGGAGGCCAAGGTTATGAATGATGATTGTAAACATAAATTGTTGGTTAATTTGCTTAAATAGTTGAAATCAATTATCCAAAGCATCAATATACATGTTGGGAGGCGTACCTCAGAGTTGTTGTGTAATTAGTTGTATAGTGATTAATGGTTGTGTTGCTGCTGTATTTAAATAGTCACGTTGGATTTTACACGAGAATACTGATCAACACCACGATGTCTCAAAGCAGCAGTAATATCCCCAACAATAAAAAAAAAACACACAAACAAATTTTGTCTCTTCCTCCTGTGCAGCGCGGTGAAATCACAGCCTCCATACTCCGTTGTGCAGGAAAATTGAAATCTGTGAGCGAGCCCTCTGGAGTCATGGACTTTACTCAGAGTGTTTTCATCAAAGAGAATAGATAAGAAAGAGAACTGACGAGAGTCTCCAGCATTTCAAGTTTGCACTTTCAGTGAGTTAAGGGATGTCTGTAAGTATTATAAAAAAAAGGAGAGAAATTAGTGCAGTGAAATTACGTGGTTTCCCCAAAGAATGCCAAAAACTATTTTCTGTTAAAAAGGAAAAAATAACTAAGATGGCAGGGATTCAGAATGTGGGCAGTGGACGAGGAGGCATCTTGTACCTTCCTGTGCATCCTACACAATCCCTGGTAGGTGCTTGGCTCTTTGTCTTTTTATCCGACTGTGGTGAAAGTCTATCTGTCTCTGCGGCAGTTGGCTCGGCTTCAGTAAAAAAGATGAGGATATTCTGGTGCCTAGCTTTAGGTGATATAGATACGCTTTTAATTCTTCTTCTTCAAACAGGCCTCGCCTCCCATTGACTGAATAACAAAGACAGACGAGATGTGCAGCCACAAATGCCCGTTTCTTTGAGTTGTCTTTTTTTTTCCCTTCCTTCTCCGAGCAGCTCGTCTTTGATGGGAAAGCAATCAGGTCTTCAGCGGCTCGCCCCCCTGAATCAGAAGCCGTCATTGGTTCCCCCGGGTTTGAAGGTCTTTGATCACTGCACTCTGACAGTGTTCTGCGCCTCCGTCTCCTGGTTCCTACAGGGTTAAGACCTTGTCCACAACAGAACAGCTGGAGGTCTGATTGCTTCAGCCTCACGGAGCACACAGGAGTTCAGGAGCTGGGATTTCAGCAGCCTCCACTACAGCAGAGAGTGTGAATGGCTGCTTTAGTCTTTTTGTCGGGAAGAGATTCAGATAGGGAGAGAGTGCTCTCAAGATGTCTGAAAGTGTGTCGGGGGGGGGGGGGAGACACTTTTCATCATCGCATTCATGTTTTATTCTCCTTTGCAAAACACTGAGGGTTGATCGTTACTGCTGCTGCTACAGAAGCTGTCTTCCATCTTCCTTCAAATCTGAACAGGAGCCTGAGCAGTTAGGAATCCACATGAGTTACTGTGAACTGCATTTCATCAGTGTCTATTTGTGTAAGTGGTGGGCATTCGTCATGACAGCCTCCAGATTCTGGCTGTTGATTTCTCCTCCCTGGTCCGGCTCCGGGGGGGGGGCTCCCTGCGGCGCTGGAGCAAGGATGTGGTGTTTTTAAATTCAGGTTCTGTGAATTCACAAAAGTCCTCGAACAATGACAGAGTCTCGGAAGGGGCCAATCACAACCTGACACGCCTTGAGCCAATCCCCTGTAACCTGTCAAAATGAAGCACCACGATAAATGACCCATCTGCACCGACTCAACTCGGAACACGTGGTCATCTCCTTTCAAACAATCCAATCAGAAGCTCTCATCAGTTGTCCCATCTTCGTGCCTCGCTCCTAATCACCACCACCAGTCTCCTTCATAACCAAAGCACCTAATTCCTAGATAGGACTTCTTCCACGGCCTTCCTCTTCCCGCTGGGGTCTGATTTATCTATTGAATTCCAATTCTCTCTTTTTCACTTGTGTCTCTAGAAGTCTCTCTTGATTGAAATGTGGCTGTTGTGATGACGGAGAAGCTCCTAATTTGACCAGGGTCTCCATGAGCTATGATCACTTCCTTCAAGCAGTGACTGAAAGACTGAGATCATGGATAAACGTGTCAAAAGGAGTTTCGTCCATAAGGTGGCTGATCCTTAGAAAGAGAGTAGGGGGTTCAAACATCTGGAGGGAGCTCCGAGTAGAACAACTGCTTGTTTGTACTGAAAAAAGAAGTCGAGGTGCAGGAACCTTGTTGTTGTTGGTGTTCCCTGCTTCTCTGGAGATTTTCTAGACATATCCAACTCGCCACATCCCAATTAGTCCCACCACATTTCACAATGATCCAAATTTCCTTTACACTTCTCATAAAACATACAAAAGTTCTCTAACGTTGTTGTTTTGTGTTGTTGATCAAGAGAACTGTGTGCACGGTCAAAACATCCGTACAGTTTTTACCATCCACTGCAGGGGGAGCTCGGCATAACACCTGTTCTTGGTAGAACCAGTGGCTTGTGCTGGTTTCAGCCCGATACTGAGGTCCACACAGAGACTTTAACATTTCTCCCCGGGGACTTGTGCAGAATATATGCAGCCATCACCCCACAGCCAGAAACCATAATGAAAAACTGCATGAGAGCAGGAAGAACATGTCATAGCATCACAGGGAAAATGACTGGGACGGCTGACGTATTACATTCCCATAAAACAGCTATTAAATATGTAGTTTCACCTTCTGCCGCTTGTTAAAAAAAAAATTATAAAATATTTAATGATTCAACTAGGACGGCAACAGCAATAAAACATCTGACTGTGAGAATAAACCGAGCAAAGGCAAAAAATATAAAAATTTCTTTGTAGGTTTGTGGGGGTTAAAAGAAAATGACTGTCCATAATTGTGTTTTTAAACTTTTATGAGCTAATGTTTCTTCTGGCGATTGAAGTGAGGGGGAGCCGGCAGAAGACCCCTGAGATGTGCACGAGTCCTCACTCTTTCTTTTGTTCGTTTTTTAAAGATGATTTAATTGCCCATCCTTTGGTCCACAGCTGCACTTTTCTTTTAGAGTTCAGTTTGACACGAGCTCACTGGAAACCAGATGCTAATGAACCAAAGCTTATTTTTTGCTGCGTGAATATTATCAGGAGTTTATCTGTGATGGAAATGGCTTCCCGTCATTGTACAACCTTGTCAGTGTGACTGCAGGCAAATGAAATATGCATAATAGCTCCAAGACTAATCCTGACTTATGAGGAAATAATACGGTAAAAAAAAAAGGAAAGATGATGATACATGAACCCAACTCTTAAATTAGACGTCTGGCACAAACGAGAGAGGAAATAAATCAATTACAGGAGTTATTAATCTAAAACAGAAGCAATCTGTTGACAGGGTTCTGCCTTCAGCCGTCATTTATTAATCATGTGTCACGTCTCGAGAGGCACAGAACACTTTCCAGCTGCTGAATCATAATAATGATGATTTCTTTAATCAACCGGTGGTTTACTTGTTGTGACGAGAAAGTAACGACTTTGACCCCCAGTGTTTCCCACTGATATTCATTCTCTCTAATACCATTAGCAACATGGTTACTGCTAGCAGCTGCATTGAGAAGTACAGTGGACGTTGATATATTTAGTTTTCGGTAAAATAGCTGGAAAGATTTATCACAACACCCTGTCATCAAATATGTATTTAAAAAACCTTTCATTTATTATTGAAAGGTTCTTTCTCCTTGTTAAACCTGCAGCATTTTTTAACAGCTTTTGAATGGTGCGGGTTACATGGAGGTTGTTGTTGTCATCGTTGTTTTATGTTTTATATAAATTTTAAAACATGAGCATTGGATGAGTTACAAACACCAGAACACGGCTAGCTTAGCTTAGCTCAATCAATAGAATGTCTCTGCCCAGAGGTAAACACATCTGAGTACCACCTCCTCTAAATATACTTATTAAAACGTTATATCATTTAAAACTGATGGCGACAACTTCCGGTATTATTGGGCAGTATTTCTTTGACTCTCAGCTTGTTTTCTGGAAACCTTACGGCAATGGCAGGACCTGAGTTTTTGCTTCGATTAAAGAAAAACACACAACGTGTTATTAGACGACTTCAGACGTGGTCTTGGATTTTTATTACCTCTGCGAACTTTGTAAATCTTTTCATCTGACTTCTCCTCGAAAGTAAAAAAACAAACTCAGCATCTTAAATCGAATCACCCGATGGTTTTGTGTGTTTTCGTGCATCGCTGAACTAAATCCTTTGTGTTTCTCTGACTGGTTCGTTTCTCCTGCGTCTGTGTAAAACTAATCAACTGTTGTGTTTTCTTGTAAAAACAACTTTGATGCAGTCGATACTGATTCACCTGTTTTATCGACTCTAATGGATTACTGGCTGTGACCATGATGACACAAAAAAAGCACACACACAAACAAAGACACACAGGCGTTAGTCATCCCACTCTACCTTGTCAAAGTATCGGATCTCGTAGTCGAGGATAATTCCGTTGGGCTGTTCAGGCGGTGGCCATGACAAGGAGAAACTGCGGCTGGTGGAGCTCACTTGGTGCATTATGGGAACTACTGAGGGAGCTGTAAAAAAAAACACACACACACACACACACACACAAAAGTACACAATCAGTTAAAAGATTTGCCGACAAGCTTAAATGCCACAAATCCTGATGTACAGATATGGAGTGTAATGTAATGATGTATTGTGGAGGATTATTTACACCCAGAGGAGAGAAACCACTTCCTTATCCCGGCTCATGAAATCAAATCACAGCACTTGTCACTGAGGGAGAAGCAAGAGTTATGTCTGCAATGTGTTTTCACTCATAGTTTTTGGGGAACTGGAAGCTGTTGGCTGTTAGTTTTTATGTGATGGTTTTCATCCGAGACAGAGAGACCGACACTACACGAGTGTGAGAAGCATCAAACTGATCCAAACTCCATTAAAAAGAAACTTAGGACACTTTAACTTAGGAAACTTTCACAGCTTGTTTGGGGCGAAACTTCAGATTTTTCAGTTTTGTCCGAACTCAAACAATTGAACCATGATCCAGATGAACTCACTGAAGTTGCCCCCCCCCCCCCCATGCTTCAGATTGTTTGCTGTCTAAAAACATTTATTTTGATAGTTTGGACTTTTACTACCAATTGTACCGAATCAAACAATGGGAAAATAACAGGAGCTCACAGGATTGCTTCTAGTTTCCGTGTGTTTCTTGTTGATTCCTAAAGTTATTGAATACAACAGCCGAGCTGACAATAGAACCAGAGTTAAACACACGCCCAGACAACGTAACTGATGATGACAGGACGTGGATATATCATGAAAAACTATTTAGTCCTCTCCTTAAATCAAAATTACATGAAACCAAAACCCTAAACACCATAACAAATACATTAACTTGTGTTGGGTCCCGACTTTCAGGGGATTGATTAGAAAGAAAAATGCTTGGAGGTAGTTTGAATGGGACACAGCAGAGTCATTAGCATCATGTGACTCCCATAATCCTCAGTAAACGCTGTCACACATGAAGAGCCACTTCTAGTGCAGCCATAATACAACAGGCTGAGCTGAGCTGAGCTGTCACCTGAAACTCCATCTTTTTGAAAACATTACCACAATAGGAGCTTCTTAATGGTCGGTTTCTCTTCCTCAGGGTTCAATGAAACAAGCAAATTTAAATCCCCACAAAGTGAAATCAACCAGAAAATAAATGACTTCTTATCGAGTCCTTAGAAAGAGAGCAGCAGCAGCAGCAGCATCAAGGTGAGAATGGATCAGGTTTTGATAAGGAACAAGCCCGGGCTGCCGTAGATGAGGTAACTGATGTGACGAGGGAAAGCAGCTTTCAAAATCAAAATCTGGGCGGCGGCGGAAATATCACTGGAGTCCGTCTCTATAAAGAAGTGATGTAGCAGTAACTCAGCTCACTTTACGGTCTCGAAGAATCGTAATGTCAAGAGATTGAGAAAGAGAGGGGGGGGGGGGGAGGGGGTAAAGAGGAGAAGTGAGAGAGAGAGAGAGAGAGAAAGAGAGAGAGAAAGAGAGAGAGAGAGACGGATGGAGAGAGGTAAAGAGGATAAAAGCTGTTGATGTGCAGGAGAGAGAAGGAGACAGAGGATGACAGATGACATGTTTCATGAATTAAAGGACTGTAGCTCAATTTCATTTATCCCCGAGGCATCCCTCCCTCGCTTAATCCACCATGCCCCAGGGTATGCTTACACACACACAGACACACACACACACACACACACACACACACACACACACACATGATTAAAGTTACACACACCATCACACAGCCACTGCCCTCCCCCGTCCCCACTCACCAGCCTGATTGGTTGTTATGTTGATTGACAGATGCTGGGCGGGGTACGGGCTCTTGTTGGAGACGCCATTGATTGCCTGCAGAATATAAAGTGTAGTCAGAGGCATTAACATTTATACTTATTGTAACAGAACACAAACTTGCTTTAAACCACATGTAGACAATCAACTGCGTCATGCAAATATTGAAGTTTCAGAATATCTGTTATTTGTTTTCTAGAAGGATTATGAAAGATAGGGAGGAGGCCTTGGAGGAAAGATTGATAATCTACATAAAACTAATTCTGCAAGTTAAGGTCTTAAGATGACTGTCTTAAGTAGGTGTCAAACAAAGTAATAATTCATCTCTTTCTTCAGTAAAAAAAAATACTCTCAAAACTTTCATAAATCAATAATATTATTCTAGTGATGCATTCATAAATCTGTATTGATCGGTGCATCCCACAACAGATTAAAGGAAGATGAACTGGTGACAGGACCAGGCCTCATTATTCATCTGCGTCTCTCAGTGTTAAAGATTTCATACTTTATGTTTAAGTGGATTCTAAAAAGAAATATGTAATTCCCCGTAATCGACCCACTGACCTCTGACCTCTGACCTCCTCTGGCTACACAGAGAAGTTCAATTCCCTGAACAATGACGCAGCAGCTAATCTTCACTGAGACACTCGGCTTTGACGCAGTGAGAGTTCACCGCTGCTCAAGCTTTATAGACTCCTGTGTGTTTTGAGACGACATGATAAAACTGCAGATTGTGCACGAAAGGCTGCGTGTCAGAAAAACATCGATGCAGCCTGAGCGTGCTCGAGCATCATGGTAAATATCTGAGGCTATTTGCATTTGAAGGAAAGAGATGAAAGCATCGAAGAAGCCAATAGCCGGTTGTGTATGTAGCCACAGTTGTAGAAAGGCTACGAACATACAAATCAACAGTGGAGAAGGATGTATTGCATGGGATTCTGGGTAATGTGACATGTGAACCTAAACATGGTTAGTGTTTGATGCTCAAAGGACTGAACAAAGCCCCCCCCCCCCACCCCCCACCACCTCCTCAGGGACCGACCTGTACGTCGAAGGTGTAGGACGTGTGCGCCCTCAGCTTGCTGATCTCCGCCATCGTGTCCTTCAGCCGCCGCTTCCCGGGGACGAACACCACGCCGTCGTCACACGGCTGGCACGCCCGGCGCTCGTTGCTGATGCACCGGCGGCACACCACGTTGTAGGACAGGTCGGCGCGGTGGCCCGTGTCCCGCGGCGTGTGCCACTCCAGCAGCACCGACGTCTGGTTGACGACCGAGACCAGATTGCGAGGAGCTGAGGGGACACCTGGAGAGGGAGGATGGGAGGATGAGAACAGAGTGTGAGAGAGAGTGTGTGTGTGTGTGTGTGTGTGTGTGTGTGTGTGTGTGTGTGTGTGTGTGTGTCCATGTGCCGAAGTGATGCAGATATTAATCCGGTGAATCGGCTCAATGCAACACACCTGGATGCCATCAAACTCCATTATGGTGCGACTCAGTAAATCATTTGTTCTTTTAATTAAGTGCTTGGTAGTAACTGCTTCCATATGGATATTTGTTATTATCACAAGATGTCAGTGGAGTAAACTGTTGCACCAGCAGGTTGCCATTTTGTTTAGATGTTTTGTTTGGAAACAAGTGTAAATGTGATGAGAGCATATGCCATATTTGATTTATTTATTTATTTCTGTATTTAGGTCATAAACCCTGCCTCCTCCATGTCAGTAGATGGGACACGGACCAGACCGAATGTTAACGTGAACAATCAAGTTGATTTTCCCCAAGGCGGCGGCGGTGGTGTGGTTTCAGAGTTCTGCAGCCGGTCTGAGCTCTATAGCTGCAGGTCCACTCTCTTCCTGTTTCATAAATAAAGCTGCAACCAGCATCACCACAGGCCAAGTGAACATCCCATTCAGCACAGACAGGTTTAAACAAGGCTGTGAGCGATGGTACGTCTCCACCACCAGTCAGAGAATCAGAGTCCTTTTGTCTCTTTGTCTTTTCTTTCAGCTCAAATCTCTGATGTGAGCAGAATCTCTGGTTTTTAGGGCACGACAGCGACTCATAAACACAAACCCTGAGTTTTCACAAGGTTACACACCAAGCGGCTTCACTCCAACACACAGACACACACACACACACACACGACATGTCGAGACGAAGAACTGCCGAGATAAAACGGGTATTCAACCTCGGCGCAGTCAGTACCAACAATCAGTCGGGGGGTGAAAATCTAAGCAGCATGATCCCCTGAACGTTCCTGCTGAGAGAGACAGGACCCGTCAAAAGCTATGCATTCATAATTATATGCACCGGGGCGCATGCGGCGTGCTGACACAGATACTCACTCAATCTTGTTTTCATCTGAACAGAACAAAAACAAATTCTTCAACGCAGCCAGACACTTAATATCTCGCAGCACACACACACACACACACACACACACACACACACACGCATTCTAATTCAGGAAAAGTGGAAAAAGAGATTACACACACATTTTTACTGCTGCGACAATAAAACACTGTTTCACGCACTTCAGGGAGTTTGAGACACAAACTGCACTTTTCCCCCTGTTTTTCTAAATTGCTTCCATCGTATCAATCGGCCCCGAACACAGAAATACACTTCAACTCGAACGAGTGCTCTGGAGTCGTATGCATCAGGCAACCAGGGTCGTGTCAGTGACTCCGGGTGTTTCTGACACACTGCATTCACCATGATGAGGTCACCGTGACCTTTGACCCCTGAAATCTCACCTGTATCTTTGAGTTTAAGTAAATTAGAGGATTTTCTCGATGCGATCATAATAAGTGGGTAACTGCACTTTATTTAATTCAGTTTAAACCCCCTTAAAAGGTGATTGACTCGTTTCCCATTGCCTGTGTAGGAGCTGGACTTTCTGTTTATCTTTACCCGTGTCTCGTGCAGAGTCGTTGAATTTGAAAGCCAACTGTATCATTCCATTTGCAACCAAAACCAGTTGATAGTCGTTATTTTTGACCAGTGGAAGAGGGAACGTTTGCACCAAATTTGAAGATGTAAACTCAGATTTCTTAACTAGACCAAAACTGCATTAAACTAATTCTAATCAGTTCATCTGTGAGTTAAAGTGAAGGTTTTAAAACAAATTTTAAAAGATTATCTGGAGGTTTTCCTGAGACATGGCTTTCACAAGTCTATATTGACCTTCGACCACCAAAATCGAATCAGTTCATTTTGCCCTCAAACTGAATATTTCCACAAGATTTGAAGAAATTCCCTCAAGGTGTTTTAAATATCATGTTAATAAGAACAGGACACATCCTGGCAACAGCACGTTCACATATACAGTTCAAACACACACCTGCAGCTGACGAGGTTCCGTGTGAGGCAGGTTTTCAACTATATTTTGTGAAGCTCCCTCATACATTCTAACAATAACAAAATATATAGAGCACATGTACTTTTCTGTCTTTTTTAACTTTGCAGCTATGAAAAAAAAGAACTTAAACCTCAATTTGTTTTTGCCTTTGAATTTAAAGGTCCCTCTGTGTTTCCCTCCTCTTGTTTTCTTCTGTCAGCATCAATTCAAAGCTGCTGCTGTTGTTTGAGGTGAAGCTTTTCATGTGTTTGCTTTGTTGTCGGAATAAGTTAACCTTATAAATTGTTTCATTACCAAAAAAAAAAAAAAAAAAAACACTTCTAAAATTGCCACTTTGAGGTTTGGTATATTTTAAGTCTCATCCGTGCCCGTTCTCCATCCGTCTTCAGAGCCTGTTCACCTTCTGCCTCAAACCCACCTGCCTGCATTACACCAATCACACTGATTCCAATCACTCACCTGCTACATTCCCTGGATTCTCAGCCTCACCACAGAAACCCCTCGACTCCCCGAACCCCCCCCCCCCAGCAATCTATGTGCTTAGTTAAAAATAAACAACTGCCTCCTTTTTACTCAGAACCCGGAGTTTGTCTTTGTCCGTATTTGATTTGTTAAATTTAACTCTTCACCATTGGTTTCAAACAGGCTGGTGAGGACGATATAAATGTAAGTGTGAAAAGTTGTCTCCTTACTTCCCAGTGTGCTGTGGTTGGTTTGTGGTGTGAAAGCAAAGCGAAGCTGCAGAAGTTGTGAAATGTACCTTTGTTTCCCAGATTAGACTTATTATCTATACAACTAGTTCCTTTGAGGGGTCACAGAGGTCTGGAGCTGATCCCCGCTGACACTATTGGGGGGGGGGGGGGGGGGGGGGGCATCTAGCGATAGACAAACGTGTTCTTCTCTGTGTCAGGAAGCAGGCGTGGAGAGAAAATACACAACTCCACACAGAGAGGAACTGGCCTGGCAATTGGTTTGAACTCTCGGACATTTGTGGCAAAAGATTACAAATACAAACTAAACAGAATAAAAAACAAAGCAATACCACCTGAAATCACTAGGGGCAGTGTAGCAATATAACAATTCAATTTGGTCTTTGGGAGAAAGTTAATGAATGTTAACATAAATTCATGTGTGAGAAAAAAACAGTAAAATACATTCCATCTTGTGAATGAGAGTTTTTCAACACTGCCCAAAAAAGAATCGTCTATCCAGGTCACCAGGATGAAACACACACACACACAGGCACCTGTGCGCACACACACACACACACACACACACACACACACACACACACACACACACACACAAGCACCTGTGCACACACACAGCGGTTTGAGACGAGCTGCACAGACGTCGACAGTCCAAAGTGATTCATGTTTTAACCTAGTTCCAGCGTCTCTCTGTGGAACAGAGAGCCTGCGTTTGTGCCTCCTCGTCTTGAATAGCAATGTGTCGCCTCCTCAACACACTAAACACATATTCACCTCAATGGAAACGCCGGAGGAGCGTGGCAGCGTTATTACTTACTGCTCCCAAACTCCCCGAACGAGGGCGGGGGGGGTGGACGCTGCGGCACACCGACTCAAAACGAGAAGCACAAAGTTAGAGTTGGAATTAGAAATGAGAAGCAGGCATTGATTTTTCTTTTTTAGTTGGTTAATATTGAGCCGTGGCCGGGCCAGTAATGTCGAGCTTTGATAACACGACAGCTATTGGGAGCTTGAGACCAAAGATCATGAGTTCATGAAGCTGTATCGGTCGACCTGAGGCAGAATCACACCCGACTGCACTATTGACAGGTTTATTGTGTTTGTGTTTGTGTTTGTGTGTTTGTGTGTGTGTGTGTTGTCTTTGTTTGACAGAGAGACACAGACAGACTCACTGGTGCACACGTCCTCAGGTCTGTCCATGTCTCCGCGGTAAAAGCCGTTCCAGCAGCTGCAGAGGGTGGCCGCCTCGATGGTGGAGCGGCTGTTGAGCGGACATTGCTGACACAGTCCTCCCCCCTGGAAGGACTTAAAGGTGCCCTGAGGACAGGCTGTAAAGAGAGAGAGAGGGGGGGGTGTGCATTAATAAAAACAATACACAACTCTGCATCAGGGAACATAAATACAATGTAATGAATGAGGAAATGTTTTCATTGCTTCCATCAGGTTTTGTGTGTCATTTATTTATGTTGTTGTCTGGAACCGTCCTTGAACTTTGTTTTCTAGGGACATCGGAGCAGAGGAGCTTTTATTGGTGCTCAGAAGTTGGGGGGGGGGGGGGGGGGGGGCTCATGATCTTGTTCTGACAAGACACACAAACAAATATTCAATGTGTGTCTCACTGATTACCTGCGGTGTGGAACGGGGGTTTCATTTCTCCAGCTCCCTTATCTGGGTCACGACACCAAACACACAAATGAATTCTTAAAGACGATGTCCCCCCCTTTTCTCCCACTCCCAACTTTCATTCATGCAGGGACGGCTCCTGCTGAGCTGAAAGCACGTTCTTGTTATTCAGCCTGCCTGTAGCAGTTTCATTATTTGCTCTGCAGTACGCCGGCGATGACACTACAGTGGAAATGAAAATCAGACTCTGTGTGGACTGAAAGCCTCTGTCGCAGTTACAGGATAAAGACAAAGAAGATGATGCGTACAGCCGACAGTTTGAGTGTGAAGGTCGTCTCTTCCATTTCACTGAAGGCGAACTAGTCATCTGGAGATGGCAGGACGAGGACATGAAGCCTCGGAGCACATCTCAACACCCAACACTCACTTGATCCACATCCACACGCTCATAAATGTGAGTCCCCTTGAACGCCTGATTTCTTTTTCAAATCAAGTTGTTGTTGTTATGTTATGGAAAGTAGAAACAAATCTGAATCCTCACCAGAACTTAGTGTGTTCCTTCCCGACCCAAAGCGTAACCCCAAGTTTCATGGTAATCCATCCCATCCTCTTATTTCAACATGCTTAAGCTTTTGTAATTAGAACGTGTGAAAAAATGACATATTAGAAAATTAGGGTGCGTCATGGATTTTTTGTTTAATTCCACAAAACACGGTTAAGTAAATAAAACTTGTAAGTCATCAAAACTTGGCTTCCCTAGACTCCAAACATATTCATATTATGTGTTATTAATTGCATGTAATATTTCCATCCATGTGAATTACAAAGCTTTAACATTAACAAACTAATAAACTGAATTTGAGGCGGATTTATCTGTCAAACAAAAAAAACTCGTCAGAATGAGTCAGTGTGAATGAACCCACACACATTAAGCATTTTAAACACTTTAAGCATTTTCACAGTGTCTCATATTTGACCTGTTTTGTAATTTGACTGACAGATACAGAATAATAAATAATAACAGGTGAATCCTCATTCTAAACCACAAACAGCAGGTTGCTGAAGCCACAGATGGATGAATCCCTCCCTTTACTCCAGATGGTGAAGCACAGGTACTGTTGCATTTTTTATTTTGACATGAATATTTTAAATACCACAACACCCGACCTTTGCCTGGACATGATGTTAGAGGCCAGAATCACCTTAAAGCTGACAGCACGTTGGAAAATACGAGGTCAGATTCAGGTCGAATTAGGAAAAGGAGAAGTTGGATTTATTTTCTTACTTTAAAATCCAAAGCTAAACCAAACTGGGGGCAGGTGAGAGTTTACGTGTCAGGCAAAAGTACTTCTAAATATTTTGTTAGTTGTATAAATACTGAATAAGGGAGCTGAGGTAAGCCAGTGAACATTCCCCCCCGCCGGTCAGCAGCCGAGTCCGTCTAAGCCTCAATATCTGCAGGAAGAGTCGCTGCCAGGACTTCAGCACGACGCCGCCCGGCTGTGAGACTGACAGCGAGTGTGGGAGCATGTGACAGGTGAACTATAAAAAGCTCTGACATCAAGTTTGAAGCCAAAGTGAAAAAAGGTCACAGCAGATTGACTTGAAACTCAAACGTAACATGAAGGCAAACATGCAAAGTAAAGTCAGAGGATGTTGGTTTTAGAGTCAAATCTTTCATTAGTGCCTGTTCTGAGGGCTCATTCTGAATTGTGGTTATAAATTAAGTAGAGCTGTGAAAAATAACGCGTTAACGCGTTATGATTAAATTACAGGATTAATTCGTTGTTTTTTTTTAACGCATTTAACGCATGCGCAGAAGGACCTTCCAATTCCGCCGCCTCTGCACTAGTCGCCGCGTTACGCCGGGTTCACACCGGACGCGGAAGCGACGCCGAAGCGAGGCGTAAGCGCAGCGCCAATCCTCTGGCTCCCATCCACTCCCATGTTAAACCACAGCGCTGAACACACCGGAGGCTGAAGCGTAGCGTTGTGCCGCGGCTGCCTAGCGCCGTGAAGCGATCGTTTCGGCGTCGAGTCTATTTTTTCCGCTTGACGCGAGCGTATCGCGACAGGAAACACACTGAAAAATGATTTTAAACGATATAGATGACATATTTTATATGATATAAATGATCAAATATACATCCCATACTTTGTATTCACGTTCTGTTGTCTTGGAGTTTTAATTTTACCACTTTTACCAACCACATTATTTAATGTCCCCCTCTGCCCATCCACTACAGCCACACAAGCAGTCATAAAGATAAAAAGAGAGAGGGGGGGGCTACGTATTCTCCACATAGGCTTGAGTGGAGAATACGTAATTTACCCTCGACACCCGACATTTACCGGAGCTAACAGCGGAGAAGTTCTTCAACATGGATGACATTAAATTAATCATTGAAGTGGAGAAGTAACTTGAGTTGTTGATTCTCAGCATATGTTGTATAAAGACAACACCACAAAAGACACATGTTGGGACGCTGTTGCAGTTAATGTTGGAGCAACAAGTAAGTATATGCTTGAAAAAAATGATTAAATGCCGTTTTTACTGCAGGCTGATAACAGCAGAAGTATGTGATATTATTAGTAATGCGCGGCGCTTCGGCGTCGCTACCGCGTCCGGTGTGACCAGCCAAGCGCCGGCCTGAAACATGCTTCTGCGTGTTTCTGCGTTTTCACGGGCCCGTAAGCGCAAGAGCCCTTCCGGGTCCCTTACGTGCTTATGTATCCCTCCTTACGTGCTGACGGGTGTCGACCCCCTTTTCTAAAATTTACGGCAAAGCTCCGCAAGCTCACTCAGCCCGCAAGGCTGTGATTGGTCTGCTCTACATCCCTTCTGGAGCTGCATTTCCGGTTTCATGCCCCATAATACAGGCAGAAACAACGGGAGATTTAGAAGAATGAATATGGACCAAATAGAAGAGCGTTTGGCAGAAGAGATCCGAAAGTATGTCCACTTGTATAACCCGTCACTGACTGGCGTATTTGTCCGCTTGAAAAAGGCTACAAGGAGCCACAGTAGCGATGTAAATAAACAATCGATGAAGAAGAAAGAAGGCGTCTCTCAGGCTTCGACAAAAAGCATTACTCCGCCTAGTGTTCTGGCGCGGAATTGCTTTGTAAGACGCGCAACGGTTGGGGAAGCATGAATGACAACGAGTCTTGCGCCACAGCGGCGTGAAAAGACGCAGACGCAGTCGCAGCTGCCATTCAAACAAACAAACAACATGGATAATTCTGATGAACCTGAGGACCTTCTGGACGGGAAGATCGTGTTCCAAAAAAACAAAGATCGAACATTCAGTAAAACCAAAGTGATATGCACACTCTGCGAGAAGTTATCGTTTCGACGTAGCAATACCCGCCTAACCACCGCAACGCGAAGCATGTGTTGGTCGGCGAGGGGCGTTCAAGTGGAATGCGACAAACCAGACTCACTCGCAGGACACATTGTGCAAAAGAAGCGGTCAGCTTTACTGTCAGAGAATTTGAACAAGTTAGTTTGCCTCACCAACTGGCTAAAGACCGAGTAGCTAAGAGGGCCTTTAGAGGCATTAGATTGTATCATGGTGTGGTTAATGGTTGTGTGACAAAAAATATAAAAAATGTCAACCATCCTATGGCTAAGAAGCTCAAATAATTTCTGTTTGATTTAAAAAAAAAAAGTTTTATTCAACCACACAATGGCTAAGGAGCCCGAATATTGTTTAGGATGAAGATTATATTAATGTTCCATATGGAAAAGCAATGATAACTGCTGAAGAACTGCTGAGTTGCAGCACAAAAGAAAAGTTAAATGTCATAAATCTTGTTTTCACAAAAATATTCCGAGAAAATCGGTAATGTGATTAATCATGATTAATCCATAGAAACCTGTGATTAATTTGATTAAAAATTTTAATCATTTCACAGCCCTAAAATTAAGAAAAACAGTTAAGAGGGGAATTAAATTTAAAAAACAAAAGCTCTGCCAAAAGACTGAGGAAAAACCCAATGATGTTACTGTCTTGCAGTTCTGATTTATCTTTAACATTTTTCCCGTGTTGTGATTAAAGCTCACGTTGCCTCCTGGAACGTTTTAGATGATAAAAGACCAGAATGCAAAAGTTTACTAGAATGTATCGTATAGCAGGAGTGCACACAAACTGGAATTTGAACAATGACGTGAACTGAATTCAAGATGTAGAACACTTGAGTCCAAATATTTGAAAAGTCACACATATTTCGTCCAATCGGAAGAAAGAAAAGCACGTAATGCAGTAATGCGATGTGATTGGCCGGTGCAGGAAAGAGCAGAGCTTCGGTTGACACCTCCAGGAAGAGACACCCGAGGCGTGAACACAGACGAGACTGATTGGGGACGCATCAGAGATCCGATCGGCACATCGGGACGTGGTCTGGGTCGATGTGGCCTCTGCTAGCGGAGCTTTGACAAGACGTGGGGGGGGGGGTTAGGAGGTATTTGTATTTCTTGTGTGAAGTTTTTTTCCTAATAACCGTCATTAAATATGAGGATATATGAGGTGACGATCAGGTCTAGACCAGGTCTCTTTTGTTTTCTGTTTTGCATTTTGTCCGAGCTCTATTTTTACATCTTCACGGCCGTGTGAAGCACTTTGTGACTTTATATAAATAAACTTTACTTCCTCACTTTCCTCGTTGGTGTCAAACGGGCTCTTTCTGAACGTACTGGCCTTTTTAATGGCCGCTAATTAAATCCTCCAGACCTAAAAAACAATAATGTTCACCACCGGTATGACTGGACCAGGGGCTGGGAGGAGGACACATGTAAAACTCGTGGACTCAGTAGCCGACCATGTACCGACGGCGTCCCCCGGCCTGTCTCCAGCCAGAGGCCCCTTCTGCTGCAGCTCTATCTCCCTCGTTTTATTTTCAACACAACAAAAAAAAATAACCACAAAACACAGAGCGCTGTGAAAAGCACGTGTTAAAAGGCTCCGGTGGGTCTTTGCATGCAACCGGATCAAAGTGGTTTAAAAAAGAAGTAAATAAGCATTAAGTGGACCAGCGCCGCTCTGCTGAGAGTCGCTGGTTCTGAAGAGGAGATGAAACCTGAAAGAAACACATCCATCATGTTTTCTCATGTGTTCACCTTCAGCTGTAGCTTTTCCTCACTTTTTTCTTTGTTTCTGTCCGTCTCTGTTAGTGACTTTGTATTCAGACCTTTTGAAGTTGCATGTCAATGCCTTGTGACTCCTTTGTGTGTTTGTGTGTGTGTAGAAGTGTGTGTGTTGTGTCTTGAATACGCAGATAGACATCTGTCTTGTCAAGGTCACTTATTCAACAACCGTCCTCACACACATGGGGCGTGTCACCATGGCAACAGGTCGTCTCCTGATCTCTCTCTCTCTCTCTCGCTCTCTCTCTCTCTCTCTCTCTGTCTCTTTGTGTCCGGCTGTCAAAGGATCTGCTAACATTTCAAATGCATGAGGATTGTAGCCACACTTCGAACATCAGTAATAATTTAAATCCGGAACAGACAGAAATATTGACAATCGTCAAATTGTATTTAAAGGACAGGATTAAAAATCTTCACTTTAAATCATACAAAGCATCCACCTTAATTGTATCGCTGCTGTTTAAATTGAACTGTTCAGGGAGCAGCTTGAATAAAAGTTCCTCTCTGCAAAAGTTACAATAGGAACTAATATACTCTAATACTCTAATATAATTCTCAGAAGCTCCAGATATTGTCCTGTTGTTGTGAACGTGTCTGACCTGAACAATCTGCCGCTGTGTTCTTTATATATATGAAACTTCAACAACAATGATATGCACAGAATCTGGTGTGATCGAGTCAACAGAAATGAAAGAGTTTCTGGTGAAGAATAAAAAAAATCCATCATGTGATTGGAACAAATCTAAGAAATGGACGTTGAAACAACAGAAAACAAACTGCAGGAGACGGAGTCATGTGACTCAGGGCTTTACAGAGAGAAAGAGAGATTTAAAGAAAAAGGGCCAAAGAGAGAGAAATGGATCAGTTTCCCTCGGTGCCTGCAACCGGCTGTGGAGTCATGTGGAGAACAACCGTCTGAAGTCGGCACACACGAGCTCGCTGGTCAATTATTAAAAATGTGCATGAAAGTGTGTGTGTGTGTCTTTCTGTGGTTGTGAGGACAGAACTGTTGAAATGATCAGTGTGGTGGGTTTTTAGGTCGGTCCGCACAACACATGATTTTAGAGGATTAGGTTCAGGTTCAGGTTCAGGTTAGGGTAAAGAACGTGGTGATGATGGTTCAGGTTATGGGAATAGGGAATAGAATATGTCAATGAGCGTCCTCACAATTGCAGAAAGACAAACGCGGGCGTGTGTGTGTTTGTTTGTTCAACGCCTGCAGGTTTTAAAAAATCTCTTTGCAGTGTCGGGGTCCACAGCAGGGGTGGTTTGTGTGTTTGTGTGTGTTTTATGATAGTGCTCACATTTGTAGAGACGAGCATTTGAAGTAGGTCTTTTGAATATTTGTTGACTTTGCACACATGCGTGCGTAAACACACACACACACACACACACACACACAGAGATACAAAGACGGTACTTTGAGGTTGAGCCAGTTTTTGCCCAATACGCTGGTTTGGTACAGAATTAAAACCAACTCTGAGGCCTGACTCTCTCTCACACACAGACACACACACACACACACACACACAGAAAGATAACCGTATGTTCTACTGGTGAGTCCAGTCTCCTGCTGATTGGCAGACGAGCTCACCAGGAAGATGGCGGCTGGGCGCCGACAGGCCGGGACACGCTCCCTCCCACGACACACACTGAATCACAAACTGAGTCACAGTCTGAGCTCAGGAGCTCAGGAGCTTTGGAGGCAGCACGTCTCAGGTGTGTGTGGACTCAGCACCACAGACACCGTCACGTCAGTGTGTTTTCAGTCTGCTCACTCCACCCGACACGTTCCCACCCGAGGATACCCCGGCGCGTTCTGCCTCTGAAATGAAGCTTTGACTCAAATCCTCATTTTAAATTGTGAGGAATCCGCTCTGACTTTGGAAGGGATGTAAAAACAATGTAAACACCGGTCGCAAGAAAAAGAGAAAATCCAGTAAAATATCAGAAGGTTACAATTTATAACTTCATACGATTAACTCAACCCCCAACATGGCTATACTATGCCCATGCACAGACTTTACCACTACATATTCTTATATATTTATATATATATATTTTTTCTGCTGTTTTTATAGATATACATTTTATATTTTATTGTACTATCCAATCCCTTCACTGGCTATACTAGCCCCATGCACAGACTTTACCACTACATATCCTTATATATTTAGATATTTATATATATATATTTTTCTGCTGTTTATATATACAGATTTTATATTTTATTGTACTATCCACTCCAGCAGCACAATAACACTTTCCTACTGGACACTGACACAATCACATCATTGCATTCCATTTCCTGTATCTGTACATTTGTTCTCTGTATGTGATTTATGTCAGTGAAGTGTACAAGCTTCTGGATGATCTGAATTTCACACGGGATTAATAAAGTATCCATCTATCTATCTATCTATCTATCTATCTATCTATCCATCCATCTATCTATCTATCTATCTATCTATCATCTCTGAAATGTGTTTCTTCTTTTGTTCATGCATCAAGCTTCAGGTTGAATATATACGATCATGATAAACGCCTGTCTGTCTGTATGTGTCCGTCATATCTCAAGAACCGTTCCTCTTATCGACTTCAGACTTGGTACATGTGTAGTTAAGGACCTAAAGAGCCAGACTGTGAAATATGGTGCGATCTGGACAAACAATACGTTCAAATATTAATAAACTGTGTAGCAGCTTCTCCTGGGTTCAGCAGTAAGTTTTTGTTTTACAGCGGATCAATTACTGAAGATCCCTTTTACAGTTTCAGTGATAAGCTGCAGCCACCACAGGCCAAACAGCCACTTCCAGACAGATCGTGTGTAGAACGTCCACTGCTCTCGTTTATTGATATGAAAATGTAATAATTCCTCTTTCCTCTTTCCCAGCTCTACTTCCTCACGTTGCTTTTCAAGGGCAACGACGACAGGCTAAATAGTTTCCAGGACTCGGACAACTTAATGATTTTTTAAATTCCACCTTAATTTCTTTTTGCAATGACAATCAACTTCACTGTAACGTTGTCAGACTTAATCACAGTTTCCCATGAATCAAGTCAGACGTGTTTTTTTATGAGCAAAGAGCCAGAGATTCAAAAGTCTAAGCTTCCATTTCATTCAGAGCTTTTAATCTAGAGGGCAGAATATTATTATTATTATTATATATTATTATCAGTCGTCTCTGTTCTCTCTGCTTTATCTCAGCTCTAGTTTCTACCTCTCTCATTGGTTTGTCCTTTTTTACTTTCTTGATCATCCTTCCCTTCAGAAGGCTCTTTCTCTCTTCCTCCTTAATGCGTTCCCTCCATCATTCCTTTCTTTCTTTCTTTCTTACTCCATCATTGTTTCTTCCCGTCTTCCTTCCAGCATTGTTTCATCCTTCATTCCTCCCTTCACTACCTCTTTCTTTCTTCTATCATTCCCTCCTTACCCTTCTCATTTCTTCCTTGGCTATTTTCTTCTCTACGTCCTTCTCTCCATCATTCATTCCTTTCTTTCTTTCTTTCTTTCTTCCTCCATCATTGTTTCCTCCCCTCTTCCTTCCAGCATTGTTTCATCCTTCATTCCTCCCTTCACTACCTCTATCTTTCTTCTATCCTTCCCTCCTTACCATTCTCATTTCTTCCTTGGCTATTTTCTTCTCTACGTCCTTCTCTCCATCATTCCTTCCTTTCTTTCTTTCTTTCTTTCTTCCTCCATCATTGTTTCTTCCCCTCTTCCTTCCAGCATTGTTTCATCCTTCATTCCTCCCTTCACTACCTCTATCTTTCTTCCATCCTCCCTTCTTACTCTCCTCCTTCCTTCCTTGGCGATTTTCTTTATTACTTCCTTCCCTCCATCATTCCGTCCTTGCCTTCTTCCTCACCTCTCTCATTTATTAATTTCTTTCCTTCCCTCCTTGATTCCTCCCATCCTTGATCCATGCTTCCCTCCATTGTGTTTCCCCCTCCATGATTCCTTCCTTCCTTCCTTCCTTCCTTCCTTCCTTCCTTCCTTCCTTCCTTCCTTCCTTCCTTCCTTCCTTCCTTCCTTCCTTCCTTCCTTCCTTCCCGATGTGATACTCCTCCGTCTCCCTGACACTCTCCGACAGGCCAGGACTAATTTACAGAAGACTAATCTGGCTGGAACACGCTAAACTAATTAACATGGGATGAAGCGCCCTCACTTATCATTTCACCATATGTACATAGATCACACACACACACCCACAGACACACACAGACCCACACACACAAATTGATGAGACTCTCCAGGGAAAATAAGAAATGATGGGTTTTACTTTGGAGAGGAAATGGGGAAGGAGGCCAGATATAAAAAGAGAAGCAGAAAAAGAGGTGGAGATACTGAAGAAGCTATTTCTGTGCCCCGCTCAGCCAAGTCTGCCTCTACTAACATTAACATACTGAACATCGTGGGCTGCACCCTTGGGCATAAATACATCTAAATGTAGACACGCGTGTGCGTATTTAACGAGCTCTGCCACAGATGACACGCTTCTCTCCCCTGGATACAACAAACATTTGCATTTTCGATATAATTTGACTCAGCAGTGTCTCGCAGAGCAAGTCGGGATTCAACCGTGTCAGATTCCTTACAGCAAATAACAAATGAGATATTAAAAAAAGAAAATCTCAGTGTTTATTTGAACCACTTACATCAGAAGTAAAAACATGTTTCATTATAGCTCAGTGATGCGGTTTTGTGTTTCTGTTGTTCCTCTTGTGTATTTGTGATGTTGGCCGTTGTGTGTTTGTTGTGTGCTCATTGAGATGTCGCCTGCTGAGAAGCACGTTTGGCTGGACATCGATCTTCTGTCATTCAGGTTCTGTGGGTTCGTGCTTGCAGATAATGACGCGTGTTTGTGTGCAAGGTCATTAAAACCCGATTAATTCAGTCTCCACACGTCTGTTTTCACTTTTCATTGATTTTTTCTTGTTTTCATTGAGTGCAGTTTGAACTAGAGCAGCCTCAGCACCTCTGGAGGTTATGTTTTCACCCCCGTCTTTTTGTTTGTTGCTTTGTTTATTAAAGGAATCAGCACGGCTCAGTGAAATGTTGGTGTGGATTTCCCCCCAAAAATGTAAAATCTTGAGATTGGACATTTTCCGTGATTGTCCAGGAAATAATTCATGGATCTTGATGAAAAATATGAATATCTACTAAACTGATTGTTGGGTTTGTGCTCCTCGTTGCTCCATCCTAGTTTGTTTGTTGTTTGTTTGTTTGTCAGCAAGTTTATGCAAAACCTACTGAAGAGATTTTCTACAAAATGGAACATGGACCAAGGATCTTTCTTTTACACTGTGACAAAGAGTTTTGACATTTTCAAATATATTTCACAGATGAATAATTCAAGGACATTGATGAAAACAACCAGACACACACAAGGGGACTTTCACTATGAGTGTGTGTGTGCACTGTGGTGCAGCTTGACTGGATTTAAAGGGAGTGCTAGGCCTTGACAGATGCATGTGCTCCACTGACTGTCGTTCTAGTTAACATAACGATTTACCTCTGCACACGTTGCCATTGTCCGGCTCGTAACCCGCCTTGCAGCTGCAGCTGCCGATGGGAACCATCCACTCTCCATCTCCGTTACAGTAAAGCTTTATTGGCACGTCCACCTCCTCCGCGTTGGGAATGCAGCTTCCTCTGGCAATGACTAATGAGGTGGACTCGGCTCCAGTCAGCGTCTACACAAGAGGGTTTATAAACATGTTTTTGACAACAGCTCTTCAGAAGCCTGACGAAAGCAGCAGCAGAGTTTCTAGTGAGACGTGCCTCCACGTACCTCTGGGAAAAAAGCAAAGTTCTGAACCACGCTGGGACATTTCTTGTAGAACACTCTGACAGCCAGCAGGGACATGCAGGCCCCCAGATCCTGGAAGGCCAAGTGGAAGCCTCGGCCTTTGGACAGCGGCCCAAAGCTCCGCACTTCTGTGTTCACCTTCATTAGCCTCCCTCCGAAATCCACCTGGGAGAAACTCTCATCTGCTGCGATGGTGTCCACCTGGCAGCGAGGCAAAGAGAGAGAGAGAGAGGGGGGGAGGGAGGAGGCGAAGGGAAGAGAGGGGGATGAGAGAAAAGTAATGAATGGACAAGCTTGTGTGTGTTCTTTCTAGAAGGGTGAATATTTTCTGGAACGGAATATAGAGAACAGAGTCGCCATTTTTGTTTCCTAAACTCTCCATTTGAAATACTCAAATTGGAGGATTTTTAAATCTGGGGAAGCTGCTTTAAGATACAGAAAAACCCTAAACCAATTTATTTAACTAGTCATAAAGATGCTGAAAACCCCACTGATGGAAGGAGGCTGATTTAAACAGCCGGAGGAGTGACTCAGCTGCACTGACAAAAGTTTTGAGTTGCCTCTCGATTGCATTTTTGCTTCCGTCACATAAAAAATCCTGCATCTCCGACAACTTTTAATGAGCTAAGAAATACAAACCCCCGTTATCAACTTTACAACAGACACAATTTCAGACAGTCCAATGGGTTCATGGAGTCGACAACTTCTTCAACCCAGGTTTGGAGACACCAGCGTTCAGAGGAGAGTGACATGTCGTGATGAATAAGCAGAGAACACCAGCCTCTGGCCTGCGTCTTCCTCCGGAGCAGCGACTGATTAGAGTCTGGGTGCTGCAGCTCTTTACGCTCCTGTTTAGCATACCAAAGTCAGAGGAAGAGAAACTCTCTGACTCCGTGCTGAACCCTTCGCATAACACGGCCCAACAGTCTCTGTGAGCAGAGCAACACTGAGATCGTCATTAAAATGTTCTTTGAAATGTTAATTCACAGCGAGACGGCTTCCCGCTTCGCTCCTCTGATCAGAGGCGGCTGTTTCTGGTACCTTCAGAAAAGGCGCGTTGGCCCAGTACTCCACCCCCTTGACGCCCTCGGACACGGTCCTGTCCGTCTCCAGGTAGTAGAGGTTGAAGGTCTCCTTGCAGGAGCCCAGGACGCTGGGGATGGAGGCGCAGTCGCGCACGGTGAAGCGGATCTCCACGTAGATGCGCTGCGCCGCCCGCCGGTCGATGTAGGTGGTGAGGAGCCAGTTGTTCTGGCTGGGCTCGAACACGTTGCACACCTGGTACGTCCGGATGGTGTTCAGGTTCTCATCGTAGCCGCTCACCTCCTCCCACTGGGGAGTGTGTGTGGGTGAGGGGGAGGGCGGGGGGGGGGGGGGTGAGAGGGGAGAGGAGAGGCTCAAGTGATTAATGGGTTTACAGAGAACTGACACAAATTAAACTTTCTTTCTCCCTTGCTCCTGTTTTGTCTCTCTATCCTGCGCGCCTCCCTCATTTCCTTTTCCCCCTCTCCTCTACCTTGTACTGTTCTGCACAGGGACAACCATTCATCACAATTAGAGCACACACACAGACACACACACAGAGAAAGAAAGAGAGCCGACCTCTGTAAATGCAACTTGCCAAGCCAGCATTTCAAAACTCTGCGGAGTTTCCGTGGCTGGAAGAACCTATCTGTGTTTGAGTCAATTCTAGTGTATTCAATTTATTCGGATCTATTTGTGTGTCTGTTTTGCGAGTTGTTGTGCGCGCCACACCTCTCTGATCTATCGGAATCCGTTCTCTTCTACATCAGCGGTGGTTAATTGGTGTCACCTTGCATGTGTAATTAAGATTTTGACAGATTTGTTAACGACGCACTGTAAAGTGTAATCTAACTGTCTCCCCCCAGGGTACACACACACACACACACACACACACAGACACACACACAGCACATACAGTATACTTTGGCACATGGTTCTTACCCCATTGGCAGGGAACGATATCCATCCGAGCTCAGCTGTCGCCGTCCTCGTGTCCATCACTGTGTCTGTCACACAAAGAGAGAGAGACAGGCAGAGAGAGGGGGGGTGAACACAGGGAGAGGACAGGTACGTCTCATTAAGAGGCGGCTCCAACAGGAAGCTGCACAGTGATGCATGTCATTCCAATTCAGAAAATCCCCCTTCACACCCTTTTTCTGCAAAGCGTCTCCACACACACACACGATGATGAAAAGAGATGAGAAAAAGCCGCCCTGTGGTTATGCTAATACAGTATAAACAAAATGATACGACCCAATAACAACAAAGCTAATCCAGGTAGAACAAATGTCATCATTTTATCTTGTATTTACTTTGGGGCGACGGTTTTGTTCCCGACTGTCGTCTGTGAACATTCAACCTCATCTATACATCAGGATACAGTGAAATAGTATGTGTGGAAATGCCTGATCCAACCCATCTATCAGGAAAAGGTCTACTAAAGAAATATACTTAAAGATACTTGAAGAGAAGGTCGGAGTAATGGCTGCAGGGGTCGTACCAAACAATGATCATCTGCCAGAAAGAAGCTGAAAACAGGTTTTATGCCATTTAACTGCAAAAAGAAAACTGCTTTATTCATACACAACGGATATATCTTTAAATCATGTTGATTATAGTCTCACTTAATAGAATAGAAGACATCACCTATTATAATCTCAACTACAAGTGTAAATGTGATCATTCGGAGACAAGTACACGTTAGAATTTCACTTCAGTTTTTCCACAGACGTGAAGTTAAGTGTGTTTTAAAGTTAAGGAGCAGTTACAGGAGGAAACGCTCCAATCACGCAACAACAACACACAGGAAGAACCCATGTGACTTGGGACGACCATGACGGATGAGTTTGATGCTAATTAGCATTAGCAAGCATCATAAGAAGTCAAAAATGCAGAGTAGGAAAACTTCAGCTAGATAGATAGATACATTTATTTGTCCCAAACACATGCACAGGCACACTCATGCAGGTAGGGAAATGTAACCTCTGCTTTTAACCCATCTGGTGAAGAACACACAGAGCAGTGAGCAGCCATGTACGGAGCAGATGTTGGGGGAGTAAGGTGCCTTGCTCAGGGGCACTAGACAGGGTAGGGAGAATCCTCTTGGATTTTTGGACAGATCAATCCAGGTTCGTCTTTTTGTTGTTTCTCCGTGGACTCGAACCAGAGACCTTTTCTGCCCATAATCCAAGTTTCTGCCACCAGTCCACCGCCTCTCCCTACAGGGTCTTATTTTACCTGTTTAGCAAATAGCTACTACCGAAGAAATAAAACCTTGAGGTGAAAGAGCTTCACTGGGACTTGACTAAGTGAACTTAGAGACAATATAACTTCATAAACCATCCAGCAGCCAAATTAATGAGGCGCTTTTCTGGCCACAATCTTAACATATTGACTTTTCTTTGGACAAGTGCTTTGATTTGTGAGAAATTCTCCATAAGCGATCCAATTAATTTTCCAGAAATGTTGTATTAAACCCAATTATGATTGGTATTGTACAATAACACAAAACATACTCTTACTTATCCCTCGCTCCTAAATGCACGTCCTGAATTTTCCAGTATGCTGAGACTCATTATAACGACTCTTATCTGGAATAAGCAGGCGGATCACATTGCAGGTAATTTAATGAGTTAGTGAATTAAAGAGTAATCACACGCAGGTGAAACCAGCAAATAGCCTTTAATTGACGGCTCTGTTCCGCGGGGTGTGAGCAGGTATCACCCGGCTGCTGTCGACACCACCGCTGACTTCATGTCCCGGCTTGAACCTCCAGCTCAGCCCGCCGCTCTAATCTCCACATACTTACCCGATGTACATTGATGTGATCACAGCTGGACGACTTGCTGTCAGAGCATCACAGGGAGAATCAGACCTGCTCCGACGGGAACAAAGCTAAGTGGAAGATGAGAAGCAGGCCTGTGTGACAACTCCACAACAAAGCAGCTTGACAGCAAAATCCCACATGACAACTTCCATTGAGAAACATGTCTCTTCGTATTAAACATCCTGCTGCTTTACTGGTGATGTATTTATATGTCTGCGGCCCTAAGAGCTATTTCCAGCATCTCTGTGTCTGGCGTGTACAAAGCCTGACGGGCCGGCAAATTGGAAAAATGAGACATATGTAATACAGGGAGATGAATGAATTGCAGGAACATACATGGTGATGCAGCGAACAGGAGGAAAACAGTCTGTGATCAAAGATTTTGGATTGTGAAGTCAAAGAAGGGATGACACTTGTTTTAAAATTACTGTCATAGAGCAGGAAGGGTAGAAAACAATCTGATAAAAGCCAGAAAATGAGCACAAATGCTAATTCCACTGAGACAAAAGAACCCACCTCATGGAGAAATTATTATTATTATTATTATTATTAAGTTATTCAAGCAACAGAAGCTGCTCCGTGTGGCTCTCAACAGTCCCAATTAGAGAGCGTAGCCTTAGAAAGACCTAAGAAATAGAATTACCTTCCGCCAAGAGCTGCGCTCCTTAGTTAGTAAATAAGATTACACAAAAACAAAATGGATTTCCACAAAACTTGGTGGAAGGATGTGGGATGAATCCAGATAGAACCCATTACAATCTGGTGCAGGTCCAGTTCCTCTTTCTTTAACAGTGAGAGACATTATTCAGCATTTTCCAAGAGAGGAGTTCATGGATCTTGATGAACAAATTCACAGACATTTAGGAAACTACTATGTAACGGAGATATTTTGCCAGATAAGTTCCTCTGTGTTCGTGCCTCGAATCCAAACAGCTTGAAAACACTTTGGAAAATGCAGATTTAAACAATGACATCCCAGTTTACTTAGTGCATGCGGCTCAATACCAGTTTCTCTACGTCTGGTGAGCACATTCAAGTCTAATTCAGATTTAACATCACTGCATCACATTCACAGGACTCAACCAGTTTCACTCAGACCACAGTGATCTCTGGTATTTGACAGATTGTTGTTGACAAAAGTAAAACAAAAGGGAAAACTGGGTTTTTCCTGCATGTATTTGCGCCTCCCGACAAAATTCTAGTAAGTATTGGAAAATATAAATATGTAATACTTCCAGAATAAAAACCCAGGAAGATATGTGTTTATATAAAAACACATATCTTGACAAGGCAAGGTGTGTACAATGTGCAGCAGCTAGAATGAATTTAAGATATATATTTTAAACTGTGAACCCTTTGAGTGATCAAGACTAGAACAGCTCTCTATAAATACAGACCATCACCATCTCGGACCTCCCTGCTCTCTCTACCAGTTCCAGTTTTCATCTTTGTAGACCCATCACTGATCCCTGCACAGCTCTGCAGTATGAAAACATGTCACCTGTGTTTCCTTTAAGGAACTTTGGACGACGGCACTTTGCTCGAGCTGGTTCTGTTTCAGGTGAACGATGCAAAATGAACAGCGACTCGATTCTTCAGTGGACGAGCGTCACTCGACACGCTGACATCACAGAGTTCAACACACTGAGCCTCTTGTAATAACACACGGGAGGAAGGTTCCACGACATCACACCATGAGGCAGCTGCAGGCTAACACCCCCCCCCCCCCCCACTCCCCCCACACACACTCCCCCGACTCTTGACATGCTCTTGCACTCTTTCATTCTGTCACCCTGCCTCTCATTATCTGCCCTCCTCCTCCTCACAGCATCCCCACCTTCATCCTCTCCTTCCCTCTACCTCCCCATCTTTTATCCTCCTCTTCCTCCTCCCCCACCTCCTCCTCCTCCTCCTCCTCCTCCTCCACCTTGAGTGCTTCTCTTTTTGTCGGAGAGCTCGCCTAATTACAGCCAAACCCCGGTTTCTCCGCTCTCCCCTGGGAGTGAAGGTCGTTCGGGGGGGAAATGAAACGCTTGTCGAGCAGATATGTAGCCGACTATCAAAACCTCGGACCCGGAGCGTATTCAACTGTCACTGCCTGATGTGTAGCTTGTGTGCGTTTAGTGGCATGTTGTCGACATAGATTTTCAAACGCCCAAAAAACCGCAGCAGAAGACGGAGCTGGTTCATTTCTACCTTGTGTGTTTTCTTTCCTATTTGAAGGTCTCTGAAGTTTTTTTGGGGGGGGGGAAGAGGGGAGAAGCGTGGTAGTAAACCCCCAGTGTTGGTGGAGGAGATAGAAAAATAGAACAAGGGCCGTTCTCCTGTCATACTCCACCCTGCCACCATCCTCCTCCGTCTGTACACAGCGTTCCGGGCTCACACTTCATCTCACAATGGACAAACTTGGCTGGTAATTTTTTATTGTTTATTGGAAATTGATTGCACCATCACACGCAAAGGAACTCTTGGGAGACTGCGGTGATTCATCTTTTCATGTTATTAAATCTCCGGCACAGCTTGAGCAGTATGATGAAGCGCAGGGAGAGTAACGTGGGCGTGAATATTAAAACCATGAAGCCAAATATCTTTTAAATATGACCAACTTCTAAATTTGCACAGAGGGGAATTTGAATATGAATGTGAACAAGTATTTTCTCAATTATCAATGAATGTTTTAGTCAGGAATGTCTTTCTTATTAGTATTTCAGCGTGGCTCTGCCCCCACCCTCTGGAATTCCCCCCCCCCCCACCAATAGAGATTCTCAATGCCACATCCTGGGACATTTCAATAACTACTTTAAAAATGCATATGACCTGATCTGGTCCAATCTGTCCTGGTCTTTCTCTCGTGAAATATGTCTTTCTCCTTCAAATATGTAAAATGTCCTTGGGTCCATATAAAAATGTAAGTTATTATATTCAATACAATTATCCCAATCCTTGTTTAACACTATCAAACTGCTTATTTTGTAAAACCGACACACAACAAATTAAAAAATACTTTTATAAAGCTGGCACCATCGAATATTTTGCATCTTTGGCTGAAAAATATGTGAAAGAAGAAATGCTTGATTGAAATATTTGCAGATATTCTTTTTTAAAATCGCCGAATCCAATCAATGAGCTTTTATTAAACAGTCCTCTTCATGGATTTGTGCACATTTCAGGTCCACAGTGAGACGAGCAAAGCAGCAAACACGCATCCCTCGATATAAAGAGGTATAAGAAAGTCTCACTGGAACAAAAGCAGTGGTGTGGTCTGCGTCGGGCTTATTAGCGTCGACTCATCAGTCTAATTAACAGCACGGGAGCGCACACACCTCTCCGTGCATAATAAGGGTCGACTCTCCGATCAGCCTAATTACTTCTGACATATTGGAGGCTGTGATCGGTGCGACGTGGGGCCGCCGCCCCCACAAGCGCCGCACCTCCTCCACCGCTGCAACACAACGGAATGAAAGAAGAAGCAGTTTTTTTTTTATGGCGGAGGAAACAGCAGGTAAATCTGCACCGGTTCACAGCAGTCAAACAGGCTGTTAAAGCATTGTTGTGGCCCACGAGAGACAAATAAAAAGTATTTTCATCAGACTGATTCAGACCCGTTTCCACGCCTGCTTCTCTCTTTTACCTGTTTTCATAAGTGTGATGTATGAAAGGTGGTCGAACACCGAGTGAGCCTGGTTCCTCTCGTCCCAATTAGCCAGTGGGTTCTAACCAGATTAGTCTCCTGCTCCGAGACGACACGTTACTAATGTTGTTTTATCCCTTTGTGTGTGTGTGTGTGTGTTTGTGTGTGTGTGTGTGTGTGTGTGTGTGTGTGTGTCTCTCAGAGAAAGAAAGCATGCCTGGGAGCATCACACTCACGGTTAAGGAAGCACAACGGAAATAACACGCACCCCCACACAAGCCAAACGTTCACTAAAAGGCCCCCCCCCCCCCCCCCGGAGTGAAGGACGTCACAGGGCCCCCCCCAGAGACCGTTGTGGACCAATCAGCCGCTGGAGTGGAAGGACACTTTGTGGACAAGTCACGAAAGGACGACTCAGTGGAGACACAGATGTGCGCCTGAACGGATCGAATACACAGATGTGTGGTCTCTGAAAAACACACACACACACACACACTTGGCAGGACCCCCCCGAATCAATTATGGAGACAATTATCAGGCAGCGCAAACTGCTCAGAGAACCTAGAGGAGAAATAAGGCAGAAACTCCACTTGAAAGAAGAAACCTGGGACATTTGTACTTGTACCACAGGAAACTATGTGATTAAACTTCAACACTAGGAGTCTTTGGGATAGAAGAAGAAAAGAATAAAGAAAGTTATTCGTGCAGAGCTTTTTTATGACGTAAAGTAACCTTTAAAAAGGAAAAGTCCTGCTTTCAAATGTCTACAGAAGAAGTACCAGTGAAATTAAAGCATCAAAAATAAAAGTAAGTCCTCTTTTACAATGTTAATTATATATGGAGTATATTACTTTATTAGAATAACACGCACATGACAACAACATGTAAGCAGCATTATAATGTAGCTCATCAGTGTGGGGAACCTTTGAATTAGAATACTTCATAATTGATATCCTCGTAAAGTGAATATTTGCTAAATAAAACATCTGAAGACCCAAGCAAGTAAAGTATATATACACGCAGTTAATATACATAGATGTACATTCCACCAAAGGTTACAGATATAACAAGTTTTAGC
Source organism: Pleuronectes platessa (assembly GCF_947347685.1). Taxonomy (NCBI): domain Eukaryota; kingdom Metazoa; phylum Chordata; class Actinopteri; order Pleuronectiformes; family Pleuronectidae; genus Pleuronectes; species Pleuronectes platessa. The sequence goes on from NC_070634.1 coordinate 23,948,503, forward strand.
TCCTGGAGAATATTTTGTTCCAGCGTTAGATCCACAGCAGCTTCACCAGTTTAACACTCTGCTGTGTCAGACCTGCTCTGATCTGCAACACAGTGAATTCACAGGCTGCAGATTCTCCCCCAATAACGTCCACATTCAACATCAATCTGAGGGAACCGGCTAATGGGTCGGCCCCGTTGTCTTAAAAGAGTCGGCTCAGCGGTTTGAAAAACACATTGTATCAGCAAAAGACACAGAGAACTATACCACAACAGTGGATTTACACATGTTTCAGGCAGAATCACCATCCCCTCTCCATCGTGTCGTTAATTAAAGAGAGAGTTTATGTTTTTTATCCACTTATCCGGAGTGGAAGGAACATTCTGCAGTTTGAAGATTCACTGACTGGTGTGTTGTCGTCCATTTACTGTGGGATCAGGAGCGAGTTCACCTCGAACCCAGAGGAATACAGATACTGACTTATTTATGTGCATGCTGTAGTTTACATATCACATATAACACAAGATCCCTGCTCCATGCACCACCAACAGTGATACGCTAACAGCAGCTGAGGATATATTATCATAAATGTTCAATTCTTGATGTGATACACATCCAGTGTCAAACCAAGTTCGACAAGTATCTTTCTTACAAAATGCAGATTGGCTTGTGTCTCGAAGAGTATTTATTTTCTGGTGTGGTGCTGCTCTTTAGCAAAGCACCTCTGTAATCTTTAGACACTCACAAGAGACACATTTGGAAAATAAAGATATATATCGAGTTTTTGTTCCAATCACAGACTGAAGAAGGAAGACGCGTCATCTTGTGCCGAAGACGTCACGTGGGACCAGAGTCGACACAGAAGGGATCGGGGGATCAGGGATCTCAGCTGTCAATCATGACGTTTTTATGACATCATAAAAAGTTATATGACATTCAAGGATTTAAAAAACCTAATTGTCCTCAGCAGTAAATACCCTGAACACCACACAAACACACACACACACACCTGATCTCTGCCCCTATTTCCCAGTGACATGCACCAGTGCACCGTGCTTCCATCGGTGTGTTTCCCTGATATGTCGTCTGAACTATGAATATGAGTGATGTTGTTGGAACCGAGCTGATTTAATTTGTATGTACTGTACGATTCCATCAATATTTCCCTGTTGACTGTGAATCAAATGATGATGTGAGACGTGAAGAGTCATCGTGCGACTCTGCAGTTCAGCTGTAAAGTGGAATTATCTGTCAGCTCAGGATTTACGATTTACAGTTGACTGATCCCAGTGCAGCCAGTTCAGTCATTATCGCACTTACTTTGGTCTTGTGGACACTAACAGGTCTCCACATGTGAATGTTTCTCTGTGACTGGCTGATGTGAACATAGAGAACAACCTCCAGCAAGACAGCCATGTTGTTTTGTGTGTTCGTCTCAAGGGTTTCGCAAAAAAACGACTTCACGGAATTCCGCAGAACTTTGTTGGAAGGATTGGACAAAGAGAGAATCCATAAAAGTTTGTCGTAGATCCAGACATTTTTTTTTTTTAAACAAGGCAAATTTATGTAATGTCCAGATACAATGAGGTCAGGACATTATACGAACATTTCACATATGAAATGAAGAACACTGCAGGACAAGTCAAGACGTAAAAATCTTTTTTTGTATTTTCCAGTGTCCCATATAGGATTTATGATCACCACGCCCACAAGAATAGAATTCTACGGCCATTTTCTGGCTGAATTCTTGAAAGGACTCACTGCGTCAATCCCTGAAGTTTAAACTAGAGGGGCAGGACGGGAACATTCTGGAAAATGTCTGGAGAGACAGACTCTGACATTTGCATTTTCATATACAGACCCTACGGATAATTGCAGGAGAATATCCAGACTTCACAGCATGTCTGAGGGACCTGATATCTAAGTGCAATCTGGTGAAGCTCGACTGAATTTAAGGGCACTTCCACATTTCACCTACAGGAGCTTTCATGACATCCCACAGACATTGATATGGAGCTGCTCTCCCATTTGCAGCTACAACAGCTTCCACTCTTCTGGGAAGCCTTTCTCTGTGTGTCTGTGGGAATTCCTGCCCTTTCATCCAGAAGAGCATTTACCAGGTCAGACGAGAGGGCTTGGGTCGAAACGTCCGTTCTAGTTCATCCCAGAGGTGTTGGACCAGGTTGAGGTCAGGGCTCTGTGCGGGCCAGTCAAGTTCTTCTCCACCAAACTCACCCGACCGAGCCTTCATGGACCTTGCTCTGTGGACTGGGGCGGAGTCATGCTTCCACTAACTGGTCCCACAACGTTGGGAGAATAGAACTGTTCAAAATGTCTTGGTGAGCTGAAGCATCAATATGTCCTTTCTAAGGGGCCTCGTCCAAACAATGACAATGGGACTGAATGAAACTGAATTCAATGGTTAAGAGATGTGACCCAATACTTTAGTCCATATAGGGTGTGGGCTCTCTAATTTTCTAATATAACACCATAACGTTGTTATAAAATATAGGATACCCTCTGGAATTCTCTGTCAATGGAGACTCACAAAGCCACATCCCTCTGGACATTCAAAACAAATAATGAAAACCTTTTTTAAACAAGCTAAATGACCTGATTTGACCTTAAATATGTCCTTAAACATGTAAACTGTCCTCAGGTCCATTGAAAGGTGCAATAACAAGTTATTTACAGCTCACCGAGCTAACTCCCAAGTGGCCAACAAGCACCTGAAACCATTATAGTGAAGCAAGAACAGAAGATGGAGGGAAACCAGTGGTAGAGGTTTCCTGGCCGAGCGGGCCCACAGGGCGGTGAGGCCTCCCAGCATCAGATCTTTAGGATCAGACGTGTGCACGAGTGGAGCTGATGCCTCGAGGCTCCAGGTTGTTTCTCCGTGTCGCTGACACCTCGGTGTTGTTGTGAATGGAAGCTGGGAAAGGCGCCGGGCGGCCGTGTTGAAAACAACAAGCCGGCTGTCACACATGAGCACTTATCTGTGTCACCATTTATTATTGAGCGAGCGACACAGACACATGGCTCCATGACTTCAGAGGACATTACAGTGACATACATTGATTTCCTGGACACGGACTCTTACCTTCAGCTAAACTTAACCAAAACCTCACCTAGCCTTCATTTTAAACCTTACCTAACCTTACCATAGTCCTGTAAAAGAGGCTTTTAGTCCACATAAATGTGCCTATAAAATTATAGCAGGAGCATCACCAACTCCACACACACACAGTTTCTTTGTTTCCTCATGTACGTCTCTCACTCTCCCTCTGATTTCACCTCTCCCGTCATTCCCCGCTCGTCGTTAACAGCCTTGACCTAGAAAATGTTCGGTGTCACGATTTTTTGTGTGATGGAAGAGGCCTTGTTCTTCACTGTTGGGCAAAAAAAAAAAATTTCAAATCATCGCTGCGCCACAGAAACCCTCAGTTTTTCAGAAAATGAAAAAGAAATGTCCGTTGAATGTGGCTCTTGAATCCTGCACATTTATGACAGTTTACAGCTTTTTTTCAGGTCCAGGATGATAAATGCTCGCACACGCTTCACCGGCGTTGGATTTCTTTACAATAGTAGAAGTTTGATGCCGGTGTCACGAGGACATATCACACGCTGGATGATTCAATACAACAGTAAATCAGGACAGACCTGTCACCGCGGTTTTAAAGAAGCAGCGCAGGTTTGTGGCTTTAGAACACAGAAGATATATTGCGGTACTTCAGAACATGATTGCTTGTCACAGCCGAGGCTTGTCACTATAAATATAACTGCAGCACATTGAGTTTTTAGACAACAGGGTGTGTTAGTCACTGTAAAATAAATAAATAAATAACCAACTCATTGTCTTTGAGAAAATGGGGAACGGCACAAAAATGAAGGAGAACATATTGGGTTCTTATTTTTAGAACTGATGAAGCCTGTCTCTCTCTCTCTCTCTCTCTCTCTCTCTCTCTCTCTGGATGAAAAGTTAACATGACACTGCCACTACCACAAAAGAAAAACGTGCACACGCACGTGCACACGCTCGCTCAGAGACATGAGCGCTGCGTGAAGCCTCCAGTCTGTCACCGTGGCAGAATCCTTTGTGCCATTGTGATTAACACAAGAGGAACATGCCCCTAACTGGCTTGCTCTGTTTTAAATGAGAGCGACGACACATTTCACGTTGTTTTGTTGAGCATGGGTGAGGATGATATAGCTTCTGTAGGTACAGTCTGAAAGGTTTGTGTGTTGGATGAGAAACGGACAGTGAATAGGATGAGGAATAATGGGAATATAAAGAAATAGCCCCTCTTCCTATTGGTCGGAAGTAATAACACTGAAAAGAAAATGTCAAATTCCATCTACAGTATTGGGTTGTATGTGTGTTTACATTTAATTTATAGTTATTTACCATAAAGATTATATTTAAAGAGAGAATGTAAATGTGTTGAGAATGTAAATGTGTATATTACAATTTTTTAATTAATAAGTTAATTAGCAGAGGACTCAATAATACTGGATTATGTGTCGCATCTCTAATCTCGTGTCATTAATGAGCTTGTGATGTGATATGGATTCAGAAATGCACTTCTAGTGAACTCACTGGCATTAGCTGCTGAACCTATAATACGACGTGTAGAGTCCTCAGTATATGAGACAACTAGTTCAGCTGTCACGAAACTCACAGACTCACAAAAACCACACAACGAAATCCACCGAGGACTTAAGAGCATCAAGAGATTCCCAGTGTTTTCACTGGGAGCGTCTCCGAGCTGCCAGTCAGGAATGAAAGACGAGTGGGACGCGAAATAAGACGACGGGCAACTGTGAGCTTCTCTCTGAAGTATTAAAACTCCAAACACTGAAATGTCATCTCCAAGCCCCAACATCAAAGCCCCCCCACCCAATACATGTTCATCAAATACTTCTTAAGTACATATACTTCCACTTTATATTTCTTTTTGCAATTTTCACATGTAAACTGTCGTTAATTTCGAAACCCAAAGAAGTCAAAGTCAATCAGAGGAAGGGGGGGGGGAGCTGAAGATGAAAAATCCTGATTGAAGAGGGCTCGGTAGCTGAATAGAACTCCTGTGAAAGGAAATGGGCCAGGGAGAGAACTGTGTGTGTGTGTGTGTGCATCTCAAACGGTGATACGCTCATCCTGTTCACAGAGAAGACACCCACAGCAGCAGGACAGGATTATAAACACCTCATGTCCACGTTTCTTGGACTCAATCGAGTCAAACATTTCAGCCGATGCTTCATTTGCACATATTTGACTGAAGAAACCGATATTTTATTGTTAGAATGATGATTTGAAAGATAAATTTAATACGAAGTTATGTATTTAAAAAAAAGCTTTAGTGCTATAATTATATCTTATACAAAAGACTGTATTATAAAAAATCGGAAAACGATTTTCCATAGATAATTCCATGCATGAAGTGTATTTAATTTGCATTTGTTCACACTGTAAATTAAAAAACTTCCCTTTAGGGGGTTATTTCCCTAATTTGGTTCTTTTGTGTAAATATGCAAATCAGTGTTGTTGATCTTATTGTTAATTAGCAATTGCCGTCTTGACGCCGTCGATGTTTGTGCTGTTGTGGCATCAGATGAGGACGTAGAATGCAATTCAGTGAAAATCTCAAGCGATGGAAATTGAGAGACTGAAAAAGAGACACTGAGCCTTCAAAGTAAAAGTTTTACGGTTTCGAGCTGCATAGGACTTCTGAGTGCATCTCTTTAAACTCCTCCAGATGAATACATTGGTATTTTTGGTCTTTCTTATGTGATTGGTTGGTAAAAGATTTATACATTTTATGATTATTTGTAAAAATGCACATAAAGAAAGGCCACTCTTAACCGAAAAAGGACTAATGAGTCAAGTTTCCTGTGAAACACATAAAGCATGCAACCAAACTGATGTCCCGGTTTTAATATACTATGTGAATATACATTTAGGAGTTTTAAGCCAGTCAATTAAGTCTGTCTTATCATCTCATTTCCATTCTCTTAAGACAGACCCTTATTGCCAGATCTGTTTATCACATGTCAGCTCGTGTCCCCGCTTGTCTCCCAGGAGACGTCCAGACACAGACAGTGGAGAACAGAGAGAGACGCTATCAGCTGACCACATGCCACCATGACCCTGCTGCGTCTCCCCGGACAGCTTCAATCTACCAGTGAGTCAACCCGGTGACACGTGTCCCTCCCGAACCAGCCTGGAAGACATCCGCTGGCTTGGTGAGACGCCTTGTGCTAACTCGCTACGAGGCTAAGAGACACGTCCTGGCAGAGTATGCAGCCACATATTGACACACTGCAGACCACAAAGGCCTTCGGTGTAACCCGGTGTAACCCCCCCCCCCCCCCCCCCCCCCCCCCACGAGACCAAGGACACTTTGCAGAGCTCTGTGTTGTTGCTGTGTGTTTCACTCTGTGTCCTCCCAGTCTGTGTTTTATGTAGAAACATTCAGAAGTGTCTTTCTCCTTCGTACCTCTTAGTATCTGATCCATGTATCTCATCACAGTGAATGAATCTCTGAGGTCACTTGTGGTGATTCCTCCAGACAGTATGCTGCTGTATTCTCACTTTATTTAAATCCGTTTGGTTCAATCAGGCAGGTCAGATAAAGGGCAGGTGATGTTTTCTACCAGGAAGACAAACGCAGATATGAGACGCCCTACTCTGCGTCTGATTGGCCTTCTCTGATATTTATTTCCGAACTAACCAATCAGAAGCAGAGTAAGGCGGGAAATGCTTTTGCTGCCCTCGGAGAAAAGCAGCCCCGACGGACTGAAGTGAACAACGGGTGATTTGATATGAGGTATACGACATATGCCTGATACCTGTGTATACCCTGCACTACACTGCTGATGGTACCTAGTCATCTGCATAGCTTCACCTTAGTGTATTCACAAACACACAAACACAAAGACACACTAACACACACAGAGTCTGACCTGCTGTCTGACCCAAGTCTCCTGGATCAGTAGAATCAAACTTCTCCTCCGTGGATCTCTGCTTCTCTCCCTCTCATCTCGACCTCTGCTCCTCTCACTGCTGTTTTTTTTAAAACCTTGTCTTGAACTTGGACACGATGTAAACCACTGACTCTCACTTTTTAAAGATCTCACCAGTTGTTCCAGTACTATGCATGTAGAATGATTGCTTGGTTCATCATACTTTGTCTTATTAGTTTGTTGGCCGTGGCCCTTTTTCAAAAAATTTGAACAGTAAGTCTTGACCATTTTCTCAGACTCTGCGTTAAAAATGTCTATATGTGATATATTATTAGCTGCAAAGTTACTATTTATTAACAGGAATATACAAGAAGTGTGAAGAGTGAACAAGAAGTACAAGTAGAAGGACAGCATAAACCTTGGCGGAGGTAGCAATAAGATGTATACTGACTTTAAGAGAATATTCAAATTCAAATAAACTTGATTTGTACCCGCAGGGCAATTCAAAGGCAAATGGAACACGTCAAGAAACAAGTAAAACAAGAAAGACAACGATGACAGTGCAATGACCACGGTCAGTTAAAAAACAGTGAAGCATACTGAAATTCAAGAGTTAGAGAAGTGTATATGAATGTTAAAGGATGTTGAACAGGACCACGGCTGTTATACATTCATGAATATACAGCCATGTATATTTATTAGGACTTGTCAGTAATGCTTGTTCAAAAAAATCATTTTAAACCAGCCGATCGTTTTTTCCGAAAAATCTTCGTCAGTTGTATTTGGCCATACCTTTGTCTGCCAAAAGCCTGAGTGCTAATCCCAGCGCCTCTGGACTCATTCTCTGGGACTGGTTTTCTACCTGTAGTTGCTGGTTTTCTCCTGTAGTTGCTGGAGGTCTACCTGTAGGTGCTGATTTGATCTCTGGAGCTGCTTAATGTCTCCCTGTAGTTGCTGACTTTTTCTCTGGAGTTGCAAACTTTCTCTCTGGAGTTGCCGAATTTCTATCTGGAGTTGGAAATTTTCTCTCTGGAATTGCAAACTTTCTCTCTGGAGTTGCCGATTTTCTATCTGGAGTTTCAGAATTTCTATCTGGCGTTGCAGAATTTCTCTCCGAACATCCTGTATTTCTCTCTGGACGACCTCATTTTCACTCTTGAGTCCCAGGTTGTCTCCCTGAACGTCCTGTGTTTCTCTTTGGAGGTCCCGGTATTTTGTCTGTTGCTCCTGATTTTCTCTCTGGACGTTCTGTATTTCTTTCAGGAGGACCACATTTTGTCTTTCGAGGATTCGGTTTTGTCTCTGAACGTGCTCTTTTTCTATCTGGGAATATATGTGTTCTCTCTGGAGTTTCTTATTTTGTCTCAGGAGATCCTGGAAGTCCTGGTTTCCTCCCTCGAGGGTCAAGTTTTCTGTCATTATTATATCTCCTCTCTGTCAGTACAAAATACTATATATAGTAGCAGTATCTCTAATCCGTCGCTAGTTTAAAATGCTGTAATTTGTTGTTCTTCCTTTGGTTTAACGCTATCTACTGCCTTCCATTCAAATCATTCCCCCTTTGAAGTGTAAATGCTTTGATCATGTCATCAATTTCCGATATAATGTAACATCCATGGAACCTTTTGTTACTCTATGATTTTAGCCTCCGCCCCTTTTTATATTTCTTTATAAAGTAATGAAAAGGGAGAGAGAAGTAAAATATCACATGCCGTACATTCCTTTTTGGAAATCTGCAACCCGTCAATAACCGAACTTAGAAGATGCTCTTAATGCTCATTATCTATTGAAATTTCAAATTTGTGATTTTGAAACATAAGAACTACTGTCGTATCTCCAACATTATAAAGGTCCTATGCATTTAAATACGTTATATATTTCTGTCTGGAGCGTGTCCTCTCTAGGGAGGCAGCCATGTTTTTTACAGTAGCCCTAACTGGACAAACTAAACCTTTTGAATTTCTATGACAACTGAAGTTACCACAGGTTCTCTTTCATGTTCGGAAGGGGAGGGAGAGGTGAGGGGTATTCAGCTGCAACATGCAACTTCACCACTAGATGTCACTAAATTCAACACACTGAACCTTTAAGATATAATCTTAGGCTCTGGGAAACTGGGAATACATTCATTACCTATTTTAATAGAAGCAATACATTGAAAGAGTAAATTCATAATAAATTTAAATCAGAACGTTTGATTGTTCGTTTTTGCAAAAGCTTCTTATCCTCATTGTGTATTTTAAGATCAGTGTAACATTACTCTAAAGTGATTAAAATGCCCAGTGAGGCATATTTCCTCCCCAACGTTTTCAAGGTGAGGCAAGACCAGTGATGTGCCTCAGTCATTACATCCTCTCCACCCGTTTTCTTTTGCTACAACAGTGACACAGTCCTTAATACCCAGCATGGCTATCTGTGAGACCATATGTCCACAGCAGGAACCCTGAAGAGGCTGGCAAAGAGCCCACTCTCAACCAGCAAATAAATAATGGGCCATTATGTTCAATCATATGCTGAGCTATAAAGGTCTACAGCGCAGAGCAGCAGCATGCAGCAGGCACTGTGCTGTAAGACTAGAATGGAAGAGAATAAAAGGCAAATTACAAGGGCATAACCGATTCGAGTCTATTTCTTGAAAGAAAGAAGGTGGAAATGTTTACAAAGTAATCTCATCAGGTGACCTCAAGCCACTGTGGCCCATGCAGGGACAACAGATGCATATGAGCTGCAGGTCCCAACAGTTCCATTATTAAACCAAACTACATCTAGATTTTTATTTGGATCTGCAACAAACACACATAAATATCAGTCCCCTAAATATGTCAGATGTATATATAAATATATATTGTTTTTATTAAGATCTATAAATTATTCTCAGAGAAATCAACCAAACATGAACATGATCCAGCCCCTGCCCCGGGTCCACACCAAACTTTGCAGGATCTTCCCTGACCCATGCAACATCCTTCCACCCACTTTCATGGGAATCCATCCAGTAGGTTATCTTACAAAAGGGACATGGGTGAAAACATAACCTCCTCCTAACAACAACATGAAGATCCAACATGGAAGCCTCTTGACAGACTGAAAACATGCCTTTGTGCTAATACAGCGCCTGCAACTCCGTGTTTTATTGTATATGTGAGTTATGAGGAAACTCAGTAGGTTGCTCAGGTCCACCTTCTAGGATGAATTGGCATCAGCTGCAGGACTTAAGATTTGAAATCAAAATTATGAATATAGCCATGTGTAAAATGAACCATAATAATATCAATGTTACAGGCTTTTACTTGGCTAATGCCTCACCCCTCTCCAAAATTTCAGGGAAATCACATGCAATGCATCTAGAAGCACATGTTTCAGATCTGCTGAGTTTCTTCTCGTTGGTCAATAGGTAGAAGAGTCATTGAGGCCTGAGCTCAAGATAATATATTTATTGGTGAAGAGGGTAGAGAAATCGTTTTGCCTCAACAAAGGCTAATTGGTGCTGTTGTTAATGAAATCAATACGGGAGACAGAACAACTCGAGCAGCATGCCACCGCCGTCTGTCCGACTTTGAGTCGTATCGACGGGCGTCTGAGCTGCAAATTAGTTGAAGTGACTGTATAATGGGCCTGAGTCAAAGGAAAAGGAGAATTTTAGGTGAAAACAAATGATTCTTTCTTTCCCTTTAGGCCCCTGAGTGATCTGTTCTCCAACAGTATCAATTATACTTTCATATCAGGAAATATCATCTATTTAGACTGGTTTGTTATGCAAATAACCTGAGGGGTTTTGAGTGGTGAAGTGCTTCCTAATGTGCGAGCTGTCTGCTTCTTTCTGCAGCTAAAAGCAATTTATGCTTTTTTAAGCAGCCGTGGCAGCTGTGGAAGACAAAGAGTGATTGTAGCCTAATGTCTGTGATGGTGGTTTAGATGTTGGCTGTTGATATAAGCAGTGTCGTCAGTGGGATACAGCAGGGACCGTTCACCGAACTTTCTAGATGTGTAGCAGCTTGCAGTACATCCCAGTCACACCAGCACAGATTCAGTAACTTTCCCATGTCAAGCTTAAAGCTGCGGTCAGTAGGTTTTAGAAAATGGCCCAGACAGATAATAGCTGCGTCTCAGATCAGGGGCCACATCTCTTCAGAGTTTTATATAACAAGAAACCCAGTTCCACCTCACACTGGGAAAGCTGGAACAAGAGAACCAATTGATCCATTGACTCACTGACTAATTGTCTCAGGAATACATTGCATTAACCATCAAAGTCCAAGATCTGTGTCCAACTGTTTTTCATCATTTCAATGTGGTCTCCACCTCTGTCCTTCTATAAAATAAAATTACAGAAAGGCATATATAGCCCATCAAAAATATCAAATCAATAATCTTCACTTAGGTGCAGTCCTGTTATACATCACAGGTCCGTCTGTAGACCTGAGAAATACAGACTCAAGCTAAACTTTACATTTCACAGGAACCACAAGTTGGACTATTTGTTAAAAAACAGTTTGAATAAAACTTCTTAACTTAGTTTCAGAATATTTTTCTGTGGCCGAGCTCAGGATCCTCATCGTCAGATTCAATTAGCTAATAATAGTTTCGTCTTTTTAAAAGAACTATTTCCAAGGTCAACTTCAAATATTAAGAAAAGTTTAGAAAGGAAATTATCAAAATGCTGTGTCAGTTTATTTGGGCAGTATTCAAACACTGTTCCTTTGCTGATGAAGACTTGGACATGTACGCTCTAAACCATTTCAGGACATGTTATGCAGACTGCATGTGTCATCATCAGCACGGGATGAACATTGACCCAAACACTTAATGTGCAAATGCTGGCAGTTAAAATACACATACAAAAATTATTCATTTCTATGACTCATCACCGATTCTGTGGATCAACAAGTTCTTCATCAGGATTGTTGAGTTGTGTGAAACTTCACAGGCAAGGTGTGAAGATTACAGTTTATTTTATATAACTCACTAGAGCTGCATCTGCCCGTCAAATCACATTAGGCAGCTCAATAGGAATATTTGATGATTTGTTCCTTTTCTTTTCATGTTGACTTTTCACAATACTTTATTGAGCAGTCAGAACAAGTGGTTTGTGAGCTGCTGTTTTGAAGTCTGGCATTTTGTCCAGCGCCATTTATTTTATTTTATAAACCAGAAGTAACTGTGTAAGAAGGTGCAGAGGGTGGAGCCTAACTGACAGCTCGAGGACACACCCATACCTGCGTCCATTGGACAGTAGTAGCTGCCAATCACTCCGTATCCAGCTGTATTGAAGAAGACTTGAAACTTAACATTAAGATCATTACGAATTGAGATTGTTATAAATGTCATTTGAGAGAATACAGGTTTCAGGCACTGAGTGTTCTTCTTCTCAGCTGCTTCTGGAGACATAGAAGTCCCCTGAGGTGCCCGGCCCACTGCCTGACCAATAAAAAAACAGATGCTTGAGTTAAAGAACCTCAGTCGACCGAGGAGTTGCCGACTCATGATTCCAAACGTCCACTTTAATGGTGCAGCTCTATTTATCACACCTCAGTAAACACTGGGCGTGTTTGTTAGAAACCACCTCCTGGACCACTGTAGACTGGGAAAGTGAACTACGACGAGTGTGGGTAAAGGGGTGCACGGTGTCTTATAGCAAACTGACTGATCTGAAATCGCCTCTTGACGCCCAATTCTCTGTGGACGATAAATCACCAAAACCCAGAAGTCTCTGAGCGAAAAGTAAATATTCCCACAGGTTCAGGATGTCTTTCGGGAGAGAAGGAAACCTGATTTAATCAGAAATATTCTTGAAAGCTTCTTGAAATAAATATTCAAAACTGAAGGGGAGGCCCCTGAAGGAGGAATAGGCTGGGTAACACTGGAGTAAGAGTCTCAGGGCCGAGGTGAAGGATCTTCTTTCCCGCGCCTACTTTCCCCCGGTTAGACTATCTGTCAGTCACATCGATAAACTGTCAACAGATGAATATAAAAACCACATCTTTAAAACATGAGCTGGCAGAGCATGGTGCACGGTACAGCATGTGTGTGTGTGTGTGTGTGTGTGTGTGTGTGTGTGTGTGTGTGTGTTTGTGTGTGTGTGTTTGTGTGTTTGTGTGTGTGGGGCATGCTGTACCTTGTGTGTCATCTGCACATCCCTCTGCAATAAGTGCTTGAGAGGTTTACCCCCCGAGGAGATCATTTGTTCATTATTTGTTGCAAACACACACTCACACAGACACACACACTGACACAGACTGAACAAAGTCACAAATTGCAGCGTGTCATGTTAATGGCAGCATCTTAAACAGGATCTACCATGTCTAACCTTTAATATTCCCACAAGATGACGCACAGGCAGCGGCGTTCACGTGTTCAGGAGAAATCGACCTCAAATGGTTTACATGCTTGTGTTAAAGCAGCAGAGCACCGATCCAGGATTTCTAAAAACCAGCAGGTCTTGCACGAAAAAGTCAAAAGAATTTAACTCCTCGACCTCTTGACACTCAACACTGACACAACCTAGCAATTTCAGTGACAGAGCCTGCTGCTGACTGGGCAATACCTCCAGACCCAGAGGACTCTTCTGCCCCTCCAGGGCTTGTTTTGTGGGATATGTAGAACTTACACCCAACAATATCCACTGGCTCAGGGTTTGAATTGAATTCAAAATAACCGGGTTGAATGCCGGGTGACTGTGCTGATCTTGTTTAGTGGAGCTCTATGTGTAGCTGCAAAGCCTGAGGGAAAGTTCAGGTCGTGGAACAGTTTCAGCAGGTTATGAAGCTATCGCCTGAATAATGTATAGCAGGGTAAACATTTTTATTTTAGATAGCAAACTTTATAAACAAACTATTTTGCCCTGTTTTCCTTCAGCCCCCCCCCCCCCCCCCCCCCTACTCATGATGAGCCGAGGCTGCCTGACTTCACAGTTCAAACAAAGCGATCAAAGATATTTCAACAACAATCAGAAGCATCAGAAGGGAAACAGTAAACTTCAGGATGCAGTGAAGAACAGACGGAGACAGATACTGCAGATAAACACTGGAGATTGACCAATGCAGGCTTGAAGATGCTAATTGTTCAATTCCTGAAATATTTGTACATTCATCTTTTCCATTCAGCTAATGAAGCTACGTTTAAAGTTCAGTGAGGAAGAATGTCTTCTTGCATTATCCCCTTCCTGCTACTCTAGGTCTCCACCTCATTCTCAATTTTCATCCAATCACAACCTGACAAGCTCGCCTCAATTCAATCCCCTGTAAGCTGTGAAAGTGTAAAATGTCATTCAGCTTTCATTTCAGTGCCATGTTCACTGCAGGGATCCATCTCCACCTCCCTGCACCGACTCATCTGTGGATACCATCTTCATTCAACCGTCCAATCAGACGCTCTTCGTCAGACACCCCGACTTTGTGCTTCACTCCTCATCATTCTCATCATCACCAGTAGCAGTAACCCTAACCCTAACCCGAGGGGAAGTCTCCTTCATCACCAAAACAACTCATTTCTAGGACGTTCTACCTCCATCTACATCTATTCCTCTTGTTCTCATTAACTTGATAGACTGATTATAGAAATATATAGAAATAGACTAATTCAGCTCCATAATTAACACAAAATTTATCTTTGACCAAACAATCTGTGGAATATTCTCTGGGAAATAGAAAACTTTAAATTTAATAAAGAAAACATTAATCAGCTACTACCCAAAAAAGGTCAAATTACTTGGTAATTAGTGTTTTTGTCAAGACTGAACGTAATAATATAAATATATAATAATATAATATAACATAATAATCATTAAATGACGCTTTGTGTTTGGCACAAGCCTGTTTAATTAGCGTCTAATGACATTTGGATTAGAGCTTAAACAGCCTTTCACATCTAATTAATCTTTATGTATTTATTTAAACTTCCTCCCTGCTTTATATGCAGTGACCGCTTTTTCCAAAAATAGTACCTGTGGATTACAGCGGACACTTTAGGTCCATTAATCAATAAGTAGGTTGGACAGAAAATGGATTAGCAGCAGGTTTGATGGTTATTTAATCATCCTGGATGAGAGATTTGTGGTTTCCGGCTCCTCCAATGCAAAGATTGAGAGAGTTGGCAGACTCCTGGTGAATCGGTCGATTAAGAAAGAGTCTGAAAGTTTGCAGAGGACAAGTGAACACAGAGCAAGTGGATTTTACACCAACAGGCTCAGAGAAGCTTATGCATCGGTTCATTAGGCACCTACTCACCATGAAAGGGCCACCGTGACCACAAACCAACCCTCCACCCACACTGCACCTATTTGTCTCTACTCTCTTTATCTTAACCTCCCACACACGCACACACACACACACACACACACCTACAAAAACACACACACTTCTGTTTAATCAAAATAGACTTGTCCTTCAACACATTTGCATGTAGGATGGGGGGGTGGGGGGTTCGCTACGGAGCCCAGCATTACACGCAATATTAAAACACAGCAGTAGGCTAATCTAGCGCCTCCACGAGGGACGGCAGCAGCAGCAGGAGCAAGAGGAGCAGGAGGAGAAGTGACAGAGGACAGGAAAGTAGAGGATGAAAGAGGATGCTACAGGAGGAGGAGATGTTAGAAGTCTTGTTTATGCAGCATGAAAGTGGGGGATATGAGAGGAGAAGGGGAACTTGAGGAAGAGAAGGAGCAAGGGGGAGGGAGAAGGGGAAGGATATAGAAGCTGCAGGTGGTAGTCGGAGAGGAAGGAGAAGATGGAATAGGAGGAGGTGAAGCTCAAGGAAGAGCAGCAGGAGAATAATTAGATGCTCGGAGAGGTGCACTGGCTGAAGGAGGAGCAGCAGGAGTTGAGTCTACGTGAGGAGCAGCAGAAGCGCGAGTAAGCGATGCTTTGTGGGAGGAATGGGAGGAGGCCATGCTTAAAGAGGTGCAGCGGAGGAGGAAGAGACTGATGTTTGGGAAGGAAGGAGCAGGGGGTGATGATGCTTCAGGGGGAAACAAAGGAGCGGATATTGGGGAGGAGCAGCAGGTGGAGGATGACGAGAAAGGAGGTGGAAGCAGCAGGTGGTAGTTGGGGAGGATGTAGAGAAGGTGGAGCAGAATGTGGAGCTTGGGAAGATGGAGCAGGAGGAGAAGGGGGTGGTGAAACTCAGGGTGGAGCAGCAGGAGTATAATTTGATGCTCGGAGAGGTGGACTGGCTGGAGGAGAAGCAACAGGAGCTGAAGGGAGGAGCAGAAGAAGCATAGGTAGGGGATGCTTTGGGGAAAGTGGGAGGAGACCATGCATGGAGAAGTGCAGCAGAGGAGGAAGAGGCTGATGTCGGGGAAGGAAGGAGCAGGGGGTGATGATGCTTCAGGGGCAGACATTGGGGAGGAGAGGCCGGGGAGGTGGCAACAGATCCACAGAGTCCCTGACGGCCTATGAGCTGTGATTCTGATCCAGACGCAGATCCAGGTGAACACAGGGAGGGAGTGAGTCCAAAGCTACATGTTGGAATAGACATGATCATGCAAGGTTTTAGTGGAGACAATAACAAAGTGGAGCAAATAACACATAGAGGAGCACACACACACACACACCCAAAGCCTGCAGCTCAGTTCATTCCTATAGTTCCATCATGCATTTCTTCTCCAGATGTGCACAGGGACGAGCAATGACCTAAACCTCCAGTGCAGCGCAGCAGCCTTCACGTCCCAATTCAACTGTTGCAAGGTGATCGACCATCACTCAACTCAGTCTGACGAGTGGGGGAACTTCCTGTGATAAATCGCAGAGGGAAAACACACACTCACTCACACACACACACGCAGACACTCAAACTTAGACCGCAGCCACTGACAGGACCGTGAATGGGGTTTGAAGGCTCTACACACGAGGACAGCTCCTCCTTGGCTCGTGCGTAAAATCATCCAAAGCTTTGCCCCCCTCCTCCTCCTCCAGCCTGCCCCAGCCGGTGCCAGACAAACGCCCCCCCCAAGATCCACCTACCTTCCAGGGCGCACACCGACGTGATCCCCACCAGCAGCAGCAGCAGCGCCGCAGCCAAGGTGGCCGGCGTGGCCAACACGACTCCCCGCCTGTGCGCTGCCATCATCCGGCTCACGGAGACAAATCCACACTGTATTCCTCCTCCGCACCTGCAGTCACATGTCGGTCCTCTGCGTGTCCGTGCGTGATGGGGGTGCGTGAGCGTGCGGCACCTGCAGACTCTGCGGGCACTGATGTGGATGAACCGCTGGTGGATCTCTCTCTCTCTCTCTCTCTCTCTCTCTCTCTCTCTCCTCGTCCCCTGCTTCCTCGCACCTCTCTATCCAATCAGGAGCGAGCTTAGGCGGCTCTTAAACCAATCACCCGTTCTTTCCCACCTGACCCGCGCGTAATGCCCAATGGTCCAGTCCTCCTCCTCCTCCTCCCCTCCGCCGCCCCCCAGCCCCGGCGTGTTGCTGGCTCTGACAGCGGGACAGTGACACCTAGTGGTCCTGAAGCGGTCAAGCAGCCAGCCTGTCACTGAACGAGCAGGGGGATCACCAGGGTAGAGGTCCGTGCTCCTTGTCTTTCCATGACTTAGTAAAAAGGTGCAAACCATGTGTTTCATCGGCACATCCATTACTTATACTGCTGATCATTGGGTGTGAGGCGCATCCTGGGTCTACCTCTGCAGCACCAGGTCAGCAGGTCGTCCATCTATGGTGCAGGACCCAAACCACGTCCACACGCCACCTCTCACGTGCTCTGGTGTCACGGTTGTCCACTCAGGATGGCTTTGCTCGCTGGTGTCCTCCATCTCCATGGCAAAACAACAGCTGACAGTGATCGCCATCTGCTGGATCAGCAGTTAAAATATACTCATTTATCCATTTATCTCTCTAGCTAGCTGATTCTGCTGTTTTGTAGATGAAGCATCTGGGGCCAGGGAGCCTTCTGACTCCACGCAGGACGAAGCTGTTCAGCCTGCAGGTTTAACCCAGGACGTTCCTTCTGGAAGGTGACAGAGCTAAACACTGATGGACATGTTGCAGAAACATGGAAGTAGAACAGTTTGAACTTCAAAGCTAAGTTAGTCAAAATAAAATAAATCAGCATTGAAGTGCCTGCACACATTTTATCCTTCATGGTATAGAGGCTGATCTGTCTTCTTTAGACATCAGAGTTTTAGCTCCCATGAGTCTCAAACCTCCAGACTGGCCTCTTGATTAAAGGAAGCTCACTGACCTTGCTCATAAAAAGCTTCTGAAACAGAAAATACAAAAAGCTGCAAAGCAAATCCACCTGGCCTTAGACTCTCCATCAGTCAAAAGAAGGTTTAAGTGCATGTATCACCCCCTGCGGTGAAAGCCTGCTGGAGGCCAGAGCTGCACAGGAGGTGAAAAAATTAACAAGATCCATCAAGGAACTTGCATGAGACATCAGAGACAGCTCATGTTCCAGATGAGGTGAGGAAATATCACCTTCACGTTGTGGACATAAGTTAAATTGACGTCAAGTCATGAGCGATGGACAAATCCACCAAACTCTGGTTATGATTATCCATATTTTAAAAGTTTCCTCTCTGTATATTGGCGATAGAAGCTAGTTTTTTGTAACTTCTGAGTTATTGTGATCTACAGTTCAGCGTGACTCTTGTAACTCGCTCCACCTGATTCTGCATCATTCTGTAAAATGTGAGCTAAGAAGGTATTCACTTTGAAGATTTAACCACTTAACAGAATCTGTCCGTTGGTTAATAATACTCAACAATTCTGTGGATCAGTGAAAAGAAAGTGATGAAAAGTTTTCCAATCCTCTACAACAGCTCAAGCGACAACAAAAAGTGTTTTGACAAAGGTCAGTATTAAACTGTAAGACTTTAGTGTGTATTACTGCAAAAAATACAACTTGGGTACATTCTCTCTTGAAGTTGGGGTGTTGTTCCTCATCTCCTTCATCTTCATCAGCTTCTGTTCTTCTTCTCTGTCTGCGTCCAAGCTGCTCAGCCACAGAGCAGTGAGGATGACCGACAATCAAACTGCATTTGTTTCTCAATCTGAAATTTCAATCGTCCAAAGGTTCCATCACCACAGTGAGTAACCTTCATCCGGTTGCTACTGCGTGCAGGTGCACTTTGACCAGCATGTAGAAGAGTTGTGTGTCGGTTGAAACACAAAAAGAGACGGAGATGCTTCGTCTTTTAAAGTCACAAACTGGAAGCATTTGAGGATTCCAAGAAAACACATTATCAGTGAGTTTATGTATTTTAAACCACAGGTGCAGACTTAGAAATCGATCACAGGCTCGTTGGTTGTCACACGGGCA
Source organism: Pleuronectes platessa (assembly GCF_947347685.1). Taxonomy (NCBI): domain Eukaryota; kingdom Metazoa; phylum Chordata; class Actinopteri; order Pleuronectiformes; family Pleuronectidae; genus Pleuronectes; species Pleuronectes platessa. Next base: position 23,967,708 of record NC_070634.1, read on the forward strand.
GAACTATTATTTGTAAACTGTCTCCAGACGGTTTCCTTGAACGTTTGCTGCAGGAGTTGTGTTGCCTTTTGTTCGACGGCAGCTGCTCACCTCCAGGGATTTGAAACGGTGCGTTTGATTGGAGGACAGACAGTTCAGACAGACACTGTGCTGAACGTCAATAAATCATCCTTGTGTCTGTTCACGTCCCAGTGAAAATCAAACTGTGTGGCAGGACTGTGACTGGCAGTATAACATCCAGTTCATTTCCACATGGTCGACAGTTACAGAACAAGACACATTTCAGGAAAAGCCGTCACAAAGAAAAGGCTCCAATTAAACCTACCTGTTAAATCGGGTCACTGTCATTTGTCGAGATATGAAATGTGCACTGAAAAATTCAACACTTTCTGTCACTCGAAAATAGAAACCTGTCATGAACTCTTTGGCCTTTGAGTGTGTCTGTGTCTGTGTGTGTCTGTGTGTGTGTCTGTGTGTGTCTGTGCCTCCTGCTCAGTTTCACTCTGTTGTATCAGATTTTAAAACATCAGCATCAGGAAAATAAATCATTCATTAACTCCAACCCCCCTGACTGGTGCAGAACTGTCATCCACACACATTCTGTGGCCTGGTTTCCCCCCCAGTACGCCCAGTCGAGGCTCCAGCTATAGGTTTATTTATAGTGGTGCATGACGAGTGCTGACACGTTGAATATCTCAGGAGAAAAATCCTCCTTGATTCGATGTTGAAAAGTCTTTGAGTGGGCGTGGCACATGGTGATTAGTCCTGCTTGGCCCTGCAGTGGAACTGGGACCAGTGGGTAATAATTAAATCTGCTCGCGATGAATCATCACTCACAGACGGTGTCAAGAGAACAGTTCGGATGTTTTTATGGATGTTTTAGAGCCAAAGTGATTCCAATATCAGATATATATTTATATATATGAAACATCACTCATTATCTACTCACCACTATGCTGATGGAGGGGTGGGGGGAGTATTTGAGTCCGTTAAAGTCTAACGTAATGTATAGTAACTTATATAAAGTATAAAGTAGCTTGAAATGGAAAAGTACAACTACCTAAAAACTGTGCTGAAGTACAGTACTTGTGAATGTCCTCACATACTGAAAGGATGGAGCCTAAGGAACAACCCTTGTCTTATTTTGCCACCTAGTGGATGCTTTCTGATCTGCACTGCTAGCTGCAGTAAATAGAAGGCGATGCCAACATTAATATCTTTGTTTAATAACAACAAAACTAGCTACAAGATATATGTTCTTAATTTGCTGAACTTTGAATAAATTGCTCTGATGACTCACTTATTTTTTCAATGGCAAAACAGGTCTCTCTTCATATTAAGGTACAGATTCTCCAGTCATTTTAGACTTCCGACCACAAGGGAAGGACCACAACCCTTCCCTTGTGGTTACTGGTGGTATTGGTATGTGAAGTGACCCCCCGAGAAATTAAATGTCCTTTCTTTTTTCTTTTACAATCGAGACATTCTCTTACAATAGGTATTTGCTGTCCTCCCTCTCCAATCATGTCCCCAGGTGAAGACACATCAGCGTCTCAGGACCCAAGGGAATTCAAAGGAATTGAATCAACTGTCCACGGCAGAATCCACTGCGACAATCAAACAGAGTTTAATGAATGAAATGTGCGATTCAATACACTCATGAACAAAAAACAAAATCAGCTTGATACACAACCCCGGTGTGCGTGTGCGTGTGTGTGCGAGAGGTCGGCTATTCGTGGGAGTTCTGTGTTTTGTTGTGTACCAGTAGAGAAGTGCAGGCCGAGAAGCAGGCATGCCGGGCAAGAAACAAATCACCAAACTTGTACAGGTTGTCGGTATGTTTTGCAAATATCCTGAACCGTATGTGCAAAACTGAAAATCCTTGTTATTCGTCATAATAAAAATCCCAGCGTCAGTGTCACAAACGTTCTCGAATTTAAGGAAACTCCACGACTGTGCTTGTTTATCGCTGCTTTCACGAGGCGGCTCATTTCTTTACAAAGGTGATGAGGTGGTGAAAATAAAAAATAAAAAAGTTGTCATCTTCTTTTCTCTTTTGAAATGTTTTGGCTTTACGGTGACGATGAGGTAAAATCATCGTCACTGCATTTCAGGAGCGGCATCATTCGTCTGCAGCTGTTTAACGCCGACACACAAACACACACTGAAACAACTGGACAACTACATCACAGAGTATTAGGGGGAATCTTTTGCCAATATACTGTGAGTATCATACTGTACATTCAAGGCTGAGTATGACGCCGGTCTCTGAGCTAATGCACACAAACATTTACAGCTTACACAATGTTCCTTAAGGTCGACAACCTGCAGCTAAAAAAAACGAAATGACAAGTGTTCTTGAACGCACCACGCATTGGGCCACTGGACGCTGGAGCTAAATGGACCTGATATAAAGTCAAGAAGTCGTCGTTAATGTCCTCATCGTCTTCATCATCGTCAGGTTTCTTCTTGCTCGTCTTCATCTCCCATAATCCTCATCCCCAGGAGTCCACTGGAACCAGTTCAAGAAACCGAATCACACAATCAACACTCATGGAAACCGAGCCGAACAAAATAAAGAACATTGTCACTGTCAGTGTTTTCGCTTCTCTCTGAAGTCAAAGAAAAATCTTGTCCAAAAATGTCTTTGTTGAACTTTTTTTTGGCAAGGTAACTTTCCAACCTCTCTCCCAGTCCGTCCCACAGTTCAGCCCCGCTGGAGACTTCAGAGTCTGATTGGAGGCGGGAGCTGTCAATCATCGCTGGAAGAGCAGGGCGACCAATGGGAGCAGGAGCAGGAGGCCGGTTTGAGCCGCGGCCGCGCCTCGGACTCGGTTGTTTTCTGGCGAGTAGGCGTACAACCCCGGCCTGCCCCGAGGACAATGTCCACCCACGCACATCCCGCTTCCTGAGCCGCTGATGTCTTCACCTGGGGACAAGATCAGAGAGGGGGGGCAGCGAATACCCTTTGTTAGAGATAGTTTTGATTGTTTAAATAAGAAAGAGAAGGACATTTAATTGGGTTTTTAGAGAGACATCGACTTCCAAACTTGGAATAATAACCTTAATAAATGGAATCCCTAACCCTTTTAATAAAGTTTAACTGGGAGCATCATTTCCCAGTTGTTATAAACACTGGTTTAACACAGACAATCAGGCCTTTAATGATTTTTCTTTGTGTTAGACAGCTTAGTTTGAAATAGGGACAAACATAAAAAGTGTATAAATATATTTGAGAAAGACGTACTTGCATCCTGGAAGTCCACGTCGTTACCCTCCATGGCGTTCTTCAGCCGGCTGCTCATGATCTTCAGCTGCATGATCTGCTGCCGGATGGTCATGTCTGGCTTTGTGATGTCCAGCTCCACCTCTGGGTTGTTGATCTGATTGGCCAGGCCGTCGCCCATCGCCTCTGGAAGATATCTGATTGGAGGAGAGGAAGGACGGGGACGGTTAGTATGGTTCAATGCAGAGTGTAAAAAAACAATCACACTCACACCTAATGGTCAACCTAAACTCCAGACTGCCTGTGTTTGCACTGTGGGACCAAGCTGGAGAAAAAAAAACACATTGGGATTCGAACCGAGAACCTTCTTCTTGTGAGTGCCAACCACCACACCACTGTGCCACCATTATTTAAATTAATGGCTAAATAATAATTATACGTTGACGGGACAGTATCACATATTCCACTCCACTAGAATTTACTAGGGCTGAAATATTGCCTGTGACATTTATTGAGCTCTCTTATAACCACTAGATGTCGCTGTAGCTTTTCAAACAGTTCATCACAGTAATGATTCACTATCTGTCACAGCTACACACCTATGTTACACACACACACTCACACACAAACACACACACACACACACTATATTTCATGCTGTATATGACCGTCATATTTCTGGTGTGCTCTCCTCAGCATAAATCTCATCACTTGGCTTTAATCCAACCGCTTTCGTGTGTGGGAAGTGTTCGTGTGTGTGTGTGTGTGTGTGTGTGTGTGTGTGTATGTGTGTGTGTGTGATAGTGGGTGTGCACAGAGGGGGTGGGGGGGAATAACATGCTTGCTTGTCAACATGGCATCAAATTGTTCTATAATCCACTTATAGATGGATTAATGGAGGCTGAGACAAACAACAGGGGCGTGTGTGTTTGTGTGGCCATGACGTGAATGTGGAATAAATTTAAACTCTGAATAAATTCCCGTACTCGATTATTTTCAGCTTGTCTGAGAGGAAACAGCTTCCTGTCTCACAGCAGCTTCATCGTGAGCTTCTCTCTCTTCCCCTCCAGAAACATCTTTTAGCTGTTTGGTGTTAGAGAGCACGTGTTTTCTTTTTGTCACGAATGTTTCTGTCTGTGCTGCACGACTTCAACGTGTGCACAACAGATTTCAGAGCAGGACAGTTTTCAGACTGAACTTCACTCTGTTGCAGGAAACTTATCTCACTTCCTACAAGATGAAAAGTAGTGGCCTCAGTCAAGTCCATTCTAAATTCAATCAAGCTGCACCAAATTACAAACACTTCTAGATATCATATTTCCATAAATGGGTCAAAACACGTCCTAACTTTGTTTCTTGTTAATCAATATCGGGATTGGTTTCTCCCTGCCCGCTTGTTTCTTCATTTTGTTGCCGCTTAGTTTGTTTACCCAAGTCACACGGTTATGAACTTTGGGTGATACCCTTTGGAAACGTTGTTAGACATTCAGACTTACAGACAGTGAGCATAAAGGGATCAGAAAGATTCAAGGCGAGTCCTCACGCTCCTTAGCCCTCACTGATTTACCAGGATTCTCAAAGTCTGTGAGTCCCTGAGGCTGAACACTGGCACTCGGCCTGTGTCTAGCTTTGTCTTCCTCACCTGGCTTTGGTGATGCCGTTCCAGCATTTATCCTGCGCGGCGCCTCCTGCTGCCAGTTTGCTGCACAGTGCCACCGGGAGCTGGACCCAGTACTGCCTCATCTCCCTCAGTTTACTGGAGAGGTCCGACACCTGAGGGGACAGAACACATCCGGGAGGGAGGAAGAAGGTTTTGTTTTTAAAATTCACAGGTGCCAAGATCCTTAAGTTTAAAATCCAGAGAAAGTCATAATGTGTTTTCACCACATTCGAAATTTAAAAAGCAGAAAATTGTCATTAATGTACATTTTTAAAAGTTACTTGAACACATAGATAACACACTCATATAACCACATGCACTGTATCTATGCTAGTTTTTTTACATGTACAGTACATCCTCCGTTACATTTGAATGTATCCACACGTCGCTCTCAAGGACGTTCGATTCCCTGTGTGACCACATGTGCTGATCAATAAAATAAATCACCTGAGATCTCATATGAACATTAAATCATGCAAACATTTTGAATCTAAATTCTCAACCATCTCGCAACAACATCAGGGAGGCATCTAAAATTCAGTTTTTCAGATTCTCAGTAACATTCATTGATAAATAAAAAACTGCCAATATCTTTTTATTGTTTCAGAGTTTCTACTTTGAGTGTGTCTCATGTACACACCTGCATCTCCAGCCTGAGCCCGGCAGTGGGCGAGGGTTTGTACTCGGAGGCCGTCAGCAAGCCGCTCTTCCTCCTCGGCTCGTGGGGGGCGGGACTTCCTGTGCCTGATTCCCCTGGCGTTCCACATGACTGGTAAACCTACACACACGCAGAAACACACATTACAGTTCAACACACATGTACTGGAAGCTGGGGATGTGACCTCACACACCTCTGGACTGATACTCTGCACAACACCAGATGTGAGTTCTTAAATGATCCACTAGGTGTCACCACAGACAAGCATTTCGAACTCTAAGGCTGCTTGGATTTACAAACTTTAAGAACATGTGGCTCAGGTTGTTTATGGACATACTTGTCCAATAATAGCGTCGACCTACACAATGGCTACTGTATGGACATTTAAAAAATGATGGGAGCTTAGCAGCATATCAATGTTGCCTCATGACATTAGAAGGATAGAAACTGATGAAATTAGAGCCGACAGGTTAAGGCCACCACCTCCACAGGAGGCCATTATTGAGCTCTAGCTCTACCTAAGCACTTTTTTTAATGGAGAAATATTTTGTCTCTAGATGACTTTTACGTTTTCCCATGATGACTTGACTTGAGATGTCTTACTCTGGCTGTGAACGTGTCCATGTTTTCCTGCTGGTAGTGAATGGCCTGGTAGATCCGAGCAGGGATGGAGGAGAGAACCACGTCGAGGCTGGGCTCTGTGCTGAAACTGGCCACCACCTGGATCATAGTGTCTGGAGGAGAGGAGAGGAAACGGAAGAGGAAGAGGAAGAGGAAGAGGAAGAGGAAGAGGAGACGAGAAAACCCAGTAAATCTTGATGCAGATCTTGATCTTGAATTTTCTTTCACTCTCTTAAGAACATTTTTCAACGTTTTCTTGGTTTCATGGATCAGGTATATAAAGGGGTCAAATATTCATGAGTGAGTGAAACTTGGTTGATTCCAATGGGCCTTTTGGACCTTAGTCCTGGTCTGAGTGTCATTCTAGTTATAAATGATACTGAAAAAAACCCAAGTTGAATAATTGATAATACAACAGTCATCTTAACAGTTACTCACACTTGGAAACGTTTTCGCAAAATTTTGACTGAGAATCAGAGATTTTATAAAGAGATATTAACATTAATAAGCTTTGAAATTCAATGTGTGTGGTTATTACTGTGTATAGTAATACTGCTTTTAACCCTGCGGTTGAGTTCCTATCTGCTTTAAGTTCGATTAAAAAAAAAAACCCAGAACATTTTAGTACTTGATCTTAATCTCTGTGGATAAACACAATGTAAATTTCTTGTTTGGGCCTGATGAACATCTGTTTGTGAGATTCATCATCAGTATAATGAACGCCCCTCAAATGGCCAGATATGACCGCCTCTTCCACTTTTACACTTGGTTTGTTCTGTGAGATATTTTACACAGATCCAGTGTCGGCTCCAGGAATCCACTCCGACTTTCTGAATCGTACCTATGAGGTTCTGCCACTCGGGGTCCAGGTCGGCCTGGTTGGCCAGGCAGCCCTTCATGACGTTGGAGCAGTAGATGGAGCAGGGCTTGACGGAGCTCATGCCGCGGCAGTGAGGGCAGTACACCAGCTTCATCAGGGCCTTGGTGCACTCCACACTCAGAGAGACCTGGAGGAGGGGAAGAGGGGGGTTAGAAACCTCATGGAGGGAGAGAGGAGTTCCAGAGTCTCTTCACGATGATCGCCATTCCCCCGTTCCTTCCATTCACCCGTCATTAGAGAGTCTACCTGAGGAGGTAAACATCTCTGGGGGAAGGATAGAACTGTAGAGGGCGCTGTTGGGACATTAGAGGAGACGCCACCTTAGGAAGACGGCGATGATGACAGCTCGTCTTGTCAGTCTTTCAACACTACATGGGTTCGGTTACACCTTCTGGTCATTTACACAAGTCATGAAAGGTGTTCAGTTCCACAGTCATACTATCCCCCCCTCACACACACACACACACACACACACACACACAGATCTGAAACTCCAAACCAAAGAGAAAACTCCAAAGTAAGAGCAGGAGTTCAGGAAATGGATGGGATGTATGGAAAGTTTCAAACTTAAATCAATGCTGTAGAGTTTTAGACTTTTAGACATTTGGATGCATTTCCTTTCCCGTGCGTCGTTAAATCCGTTCCTGTCAACATCAGGTCTTATTGTGCAGTGAAGTGCTGATCAATTCATAAAGTCTGCACCCATCATAACAATAATGCAGCTTTGACAAAAATGAATGCAGACTTCACTGTGATGGACGACAACAGAGGTTTTCAAAGTTGGAGACTCGGCGACTGGAATCAAAAAATATATAAGTTATTATTAGATTACTTATTACAAAGCTCTCGTTGATTAAGGAAGTTGCAGGAATGTGATTTTTTTTATTTCTTTGTTTTTGGGTGGCAACTCACGGACGTCTGTAACTACGAGAGGAAAACATTCAAATTTTTAAAAGTCTGACACATTACAAGCTCTGTAACGGGGGACACTAGGTTTAATTAAATAAGTTAGAATTTACCAGTATGATCCCTTAAACTGTAAAACTGGAAGAACCCGTTATTTCAAACATTCTAATAAAGCTTGAATAAAGTAATGAGGGTGTTATTGTGACCATTCAATCTCATTCAGATCCGTGTATAAGAAAACAAACTTTCTGGGAAAATATGCATAAATAGCAAAAAACATGGTAATTTGACATCATCAGTGTCATCGCTCTAAACAAGAGCTTTGTTCTGATGACAATATTTGATGATCTTTTCTTTTTCAGTTTTAAAGTGGAGATGTTTTTTGTCCTTCTGACAGTTACAGGGTGTGACGCCGAGGCATCCATCATATCTGCTCTACTTGGACTGGGCCAAACAACACACACACACACACACACACACACACACACACACACACACACACACACACACACACACACACACACACACACAAACACACACACGCAATGCTTTCTCATTACGACACAAACACTGCATCTTGAACTTTCAATCTTTCACTTTCTCTCACTCAACAGACCATGTCTCTCTCACTTAGCCTCTTCCTCAGTCTATCTGTCTGTATCTCTCAAACACACACACAGTCACTCACACACACAGACACACACACACACACCAGTTCACTCACCTGCGACACCTTCCTGACCACCTCTCCGCTGACTGCCAGCCCCTGGACAAACGACCGGGCGGTGACAAAAGCCCGGATCACCTTCGCCCTCATGTCCCGGGGGACGTCTCCAAATGGCCGCAGCGTCTCCTGTTGCTTAGCGACACATTCAAGGTAGTCCTCCGATAGGCTGACCTTGTGGACAGAGGGGACAGAGGCAGACACAATGAAGGAGAAAGACTGTTATGAACACACATTTTAGGAAACACCCGATAAAGGATGGAGATCTGCTTCACGATCACATCTTCATGTAGAGCCCCTGTCTGTCTGTGTGTGTGTCCTCACCTCTGTGGGGACGGAGGATTTGAACGTGCGCTCCAGAAGCCGGGACCAGAACTCCGACAGCGTCTCGTCCAGGTTGAGAGCGGAGCCCCGGTAGTACTGTCGCAGGTCGTTGTAGAGGTCTCCATACAGGCGGGTGTTCTGGGAGTACAGAGGGCCGAGCGGAGACAGCGCCTCCTGGAGGGAGCGCTCGGACTGACTGTGCAGCTCAGTGAAATAGGCTGGAGGAGGAAAGCGGGAGAGAGGACAAAAGAAAAGATGGAAGGAGAAGGTGAAGATCAGGTTCTCTTTAACATTGACATGTTATCGTGTTAGCGTGACAAACTTCAGCTCAATGATTAATCTACTTTTTGCTCTGTTTTGGTCCCCACCACTAATCTTAGACCAATCAGGCTGTCCAAAACAGGAGAAAAACAAACACAATTACAAAATACGCTAAGAGACAGAGAGATAATTGTTTGACTGTAGTTTTTATTTGCATATTTTTGTCAACGTCCCATCTACTAACATGGAGGAAGCAGGATTCATGACCTATACTGCAGCCAGCCACAGGGCGGCGATCAAGACGCCTACGCTTCAATTTGGGGAGCTGTCATGTCGTCCATCTTTAAATTCAGTCTGTGATTCAAACTAATCGCTGTGAGGTTGTATGAATTTATTTGTTGAAGAAATTTCAGCCATGACTCTAATTTACTTTGTTCACAATCCAACATGGACCTGGTCTAAGGTAGTTCTCAGGTTTTAGTGCCGCGGCTGCCAGATGGATTCAAAGTGATGCTGAGGTCAAACCCAGAGAACGAGGGAGGCAGCGATGGAGTCTCCCTCCTTCTTCAAAGGCTGTGGACCAGTGCCAGCCTGCTCTAACCACAAGCAGATGGACGGCCACATTATTGCTACTGAGGTGGCCTGCTGCCTTCAGACTAATAATACTGTCCTCCTCCTCCTCCTCCTCCTCCTCCTCCTCCTCCTCCTCCTCCTGCTGCTCTCTCTATCTTTCTCCTTTTTCTCTCTTCCCCTTTTTCTTCTGGATTCTCAGGTTATTCTCAGCTCTAATCACACATTTCTCACTCGCTGTATTTGTCTCCCTGTTGTTATCAGTGGCACTTCTGGGTTTTGCACTCCTTTTCTTCCTCCCTCCATCCCTCTCTTTCTCTGATGTGCAGTGATCTGCAGACTCGGCTCCTCAGTGGGTCAACTGCTCATTAGCTGCACCAGCCACTGCCCGAGGGGGACACCCCTCTGTTTGTGTGTGTGTGTGTGTGTGTGTGTGTGTGTGTGAGTGTGTGTATGTGTGTGTGTGTATGTGTGTGTGTGTGTGAGTGTGTGTGAATGTACGCAAGTGTGTGTGTGTACCCCTTAGAGATCAGGGGATCGGCTTATCACATTTCATTGTGTCTAGCTGACTCTGCTCTCATTATAACACCCAGTCAGGGGTCTCCTTGATGCACAGGACACACACACACACACACACACACACACACACACACACACACACACACTACTGGAGCTGCAGAACTGTGTGTGTGAACAGCCTGAGCTTGTACCAAACACAAACTCATAAATACACAACACACAAATGTCACACTCCCCTGAGTTCAAGCTTTGCTATTGAGCTCAGCCTGTAATGAGTGTTTCACACACACACACACACACACACACACACACACACACACACACACATATTCACAGATCCAAACTCGACTTACTGTCGAAGCTCCTGTGGAGGGCGTTGAAAGCCGCCTGCAGCGACCGGCCTGCGTCTCGGATCAGCCCCTCGGTCTCTCGGGCCGTCAGCCCGGACAGGTTCTCCTCCATGGTGCTGGTGCAGCAGGTCGGACCCTGAGGACACATCCTCAGATGTTCACCTGGCACAGTGGGGGAAAGACAAAGTATCAATTATTCATTTGATTGTTATTTAATTAATGAATCTGCCGAGCATGTCATTCACCATCCAATGAAATCAGTCTCAACACCAGCCTGAAATGGAAGTGAATCAGTTTCCAGTAGAATCGACCCATCAAAACATTTTACAGTAGAAGTCGAATTCACCCGGTCACTCACGATCACATTTATACAGCGCTCCTATCCACGCTGCTTTTTCTATGTGGGCACGTTGCAATGCAGAATGAAGGTGCCGGGATCAAACCACCAACCTTCTGGCTAGTGGACGATCCTCTCTACCTCCCGAACCACATCAGTATGACACTGGCAGTCGGTGAATTATATCAACAATTATTCGATGAAGTATAAGGAAACGTTTTTGAATACATTTATGTTCTGATGAAAATGAATCCAACTGATTCTGGATGTAATCAGACTTACATGTCCCCTTCAGGTTAAATTGTAAAAAACAGTTTGAAGACCTCCTGACATTTCTTCTTGCGCCATTATTGAAATTCAAATTTTGAAATTCCCAAAACTTAGGTTCCTAAATACCTATGAAAGAATTTACTAACCTTCAGCCTGTGGCCAGTATTAAGAGTACACTATTCTCAGATGTAGTATTAAAAGTTCTGCCGCAGATGCAAAATGGAAAATATCAATAAATCCAACTTTGCAGAAAGCTAGCAATAATTGGAAGTTTTCTTTTTTTTGCTGAGAATAACAGAACAGGTTGAACTCCAGTCAATGACTAGAGCATAAGAGCATGACTCAGCCAAACCTCAACCTGGGACCTGGTGCTGGACAAACTGATCGTTACCATAAGAATAAAGAAATGTACAGAATAGAAGAGAACAGCGCTCGTCTTCAACATTCATTCTGACCTTTACAGGAAACGCAGGTTCATGTAAAGATATTCTTTAACACAAATATATGTTCACACACGAGAAAAAACAGTCTGAAGCATTAGTCTCTTGACGCTAGATGCCTCAGGAGTGTGTGTCTGTGTGTGTTTGTGTGTATATGTGTGTATATATGAGTGTATGCATGTTCACATCTGGGAAGGTTAAGGGTGAGTAAGTACCCCACAGCTGTGTCTCTTCCCTCTTTAACAGGCCCTGCGTTGGTGTGTGTGTGTGTGTGTGTGTGTGTGGGTGTGTGTTGGTGGGTGTGTCTGTGTGTGTGTGTGTGTGTGTGGGGGTGGGTGTGGATTTGGGGGCAGAATTTGTCGACTGTGGTAAGTGGAGCAGAAGAGTAGACGCCTTCATCATCACTGCTCTATGAATCTTTCATTGGCACTTGCACTTGCCAGTGGTACGTGTGTGTGTGTGTGTGTGAGTCTGTGTGTGTGAGTCTGTGTGTGTGTTACCACCAAGTTTTCAATCCTCAGAGCTGATATGGTTGGATTAGCTGATTCCCAAAAAGGAGGAGCCTTCCACCCCTTATAGTTTTTATATAATTGGTCAAATATAAAAGTTTTTTTGCGTCTTTTGTGATAATTGTGGACACGTTTGGATGCCCCCCCCCCCCCCCCCGTCTCGTCAGGATTTGAGGAGAAGAGGTTGACGATAAAGACAGTGACAGCACACCGAGCTGCTGAGGCTGGACTGCTCCACATGCAGGACTGAGTCACCGCCCTGAGATAAAAGCCTAATAAAACACTTCTCTCTGTTTGTATGAGCAAACCTTTTTTTTTTTTATTTAATGGAGTAGATTGAGATGATTTTTAAAAATAGGCCCCTATGGTTCGGCGTTCGCCCGAAAACTCCAGCCACCTAATAAAACATAAAGCTGCTGGAGGCATGAACAGGTTTCATCTTCATTCCTGTGTATTTATTTTGCAATGCAGTCGAATGTGGAGGCTCTGAGGGGACAAGGTCTTTCCCTGCAGGACAAGACCAACCCAATGAGGACCATTACTTAGAAGTATGTAAACAAGAAGCCAAATGTGTGTTTTTAATCACAAAATATGTATTTACCCCACTGAAGACTAAAAAACCTATAATTTCATTTTTAGATATTGGAAAGAAACGGATTGTTTCCTCTGCTGGCGTTTAGAACTGCACCCTGAACATTACACTTCGAAGAGGACATCGTGTTTTCTGGGGGGTGAACATGTGCTGCAGCTAATGTTAGCATCTCGTTGTCGGTTTGCTCACCGACCCGGACGACACTGGGCGTTTTACCACAGACACATATGCTTTACTGCATTCCTGGGTTGCTGGGTAATGGGAGCAGCTGGCATCCTGCTATAAAACCTTAATTTGCTTGGAATAACAGAAATAAGCACAGTGGCGACGCACTAACTAACACATGGGCAAAGAGCAAGCTTGCAAAGATGCAGACAGACTGAACAGACTTTCGTGCAGGGAGGTGCCTTGCTCAAGGAGAGGAGAGGGAGGATGCCCTCGAGCTTCAGCATATATTTAGAGATGTCCACATCCTCCAGGGCAAACACACAAACACACACAGGTTCGAACTACACTTGCAGGGACCCTCATTGATTGTTCCCTTAACGCCCGAGGCCCCGTTGATGCAAGAGAAACCAAGATCCTGAGCATCTCAAAGGGAGAGAGAGAGACACAGAGGAATCAGGACTGCAAATGAAAGTGAGCAGGAAATCTCTCATTGTTTATAAGATTATCTTTACATTTACATATATATATATCAGCCATCAGGGTTAATCCGGAAATGAACTAGGTTATACAAAGTGTCTTTCAGCCCTGTCTTAAGGGAAACGTGTTTATTGCTGCTCTTAATTCCAACCCTCAGTGAAGAAGTGGTTTCATTTAGAGGACGAGATGTGGTGCTTCACATCTGGACGTCTTTCACGCTGCTGCACGTGGTTGTTCCCAGAAACACGGGAAGTGAAGTTCTGTCAACGTGTTTCATCATTAAAAAAATCGACTTGTCTGACATATAGTTGTTTTTGGACAATTGCAAACCCTGTACATTACTGCAGATATTCTATTGAACGGTGACTTAATGCTGTTTGCAGGTGGAAGAGACGCCCGAACTCAGAGGAAAGTGTTTCTAACTTAAAAGTTTGGAAAATACTTTAATGAGAATCAGGATGGAGTTAATTGAAAAGAGGGTTTTCACGTACAAGGGCTTTGCTTTGGTGTCTCGGTGAATTAACGATGAACACAGTGAGTAGAAAGTGAAGTGAAAGATGAAGCAAATTAAAACGTACTGTGGGTATAAAAAGATAAAAGCAAGAACTTTAAAGAGCAGAATCATAAATGAAAGCTGTCCAATAAAAATATAACACGTGATATTTCTGCTCTCAGATGGGATTCCAACTATGAAAATATGGAAGAGGACACAGAAACCAAGAGGGGATGATTTGATATAATTCTCTTCAACATATCACAACATCTTCTTTTCCATTAAATCCAGAGCCCTGCACGATTGGATCAGTTTCCCGTCTCCGTCAGCTCTGTGTTCCTTCAACTGAACTCCAACACCTGACAGAGAAACATCCGACCTGTCTCCCTGACTGAGGCAGCAGCAAACCGTGTTCACACCTCAGCAGAACAGACTCTGACTGTGTTTCCCCACAATGTGCGTGATGTCTGAGGTGTTGTTTTCAAGTGTGACTTTTGTTTCATTTACAGTTGTGAAGCAGAGGAAAGCTTTGTGAGGAGCTGACGGCTCTTTAGACTGGAGTTGCTTCAGCCTGTCACAGTGATGAGCATCTCAGAAGATCGTGAGTCGTCCTGTAGATGTAGAAAATGAAATATCTCCTTCTGAATATAAAGAGCTCAGTGGGGACTGAACATCTGCAGCCAAGGTGGAAAGATTTGAAACCTTTTTATCGGGGCCTACAGGAGATCAGGTCCTGGCTGACATGGTGAGTGTTGACGGGGAAAATGTGTTGACGATAAAACAACAACAACACAAAGGACAGAATCAGTTGTTTATGTGAGCAGGAAAAGTCTCATTACTTCAGAGCTAAAATGCACCCTCACGGATTCAAACCCACAACCTCAGTGTGGTTTCTGTGAATCAGTCGAGGATGTGGCCGAGGTAAAAACCCAGACAGAGTTTATTCTCCTCATTAGACCGAGTCCTGACGAAGTGAATTCCTCAGTATCGATAAATTAATTAAATGGTGAATATTTCCCATGTTCCCACGGCCTCCCCCCCCCGCAGCTCAGTGCCCAATAGGCAGAATGCAGTGCCGCGTTCTGCCACTGGGCATCCTGCTCTTAATCATAAGTGCATCCATTTACTTTGAATCTTGTTTTTTTCACGTGCAGATGTGCGACAGTTTAAACTGGTCACCATGGAGGACCACATCAAGACGACACTGCTCAGCCATTAATTTCCTTTTTCCTATCAAAAGCATCTGGTTCTCACTTTCTTCTCCCGGTCGCCCCCCCCCCCCCCCTCGGGAGACGAGATCCTTTTTCTTATTTTTCCTTCACCCTGCATTCCTTCGCGGCAGGCCCAGCATACCTGAGCCCGTCTTGACAAGTGGGAAAAACCTCAGCACACGTGCCAAGCCGCCAAACAGGTAGCACCACACTAGGTAGGCTGACGAGAAGCCGTCGGGCCTGGCATCAAAGAGCTGAATCAGAACCACTCTGAGGAAACGTGGAGTTAGGCCACAGGTACACTTGCTTTCAAAACAACACTCACACGCCTCACGGATGGCTCTTGCGTGTCCTGCAACTGTTTGGTGTGTTGTCGGATTTTAATGCTTGATGCAATACACACATGACCGACAGGGGGCAGTCTAAGGGCAGTTTGTGTTAGTAAGGAAGGCATCAGCAATAAACATGGAGGAAAGCGGAAAGAGACTCGACTCGGAAACCTGCAAAAGTCGAAGACCGCTACGCCATTTTGTTTTTATCCAAATAATGATCTAAGTTCTGTGGTGCGCCCTCTAGTGGAATACTCCAGTAGCATACGTAGTACATGAATAGTACAAAGTATGTGAACAATTATGATCAACACGTATTTGGTTGTCAGGCCTTTTCAGCTGGCGGGCCCGACGCATGGTGCTGCTGCGTTGATCACAACAACAACAATCAATAAACAGTTTAATGCCGGGGGACCGGTCCTTAGCCGGCTTACGTGCTATGCTAGCAATCAATGCAACGCTACAGAGAAGTTCTCAGGAAATGAAATCCGCAACACGCCCCTAGCTGCCTCGGCCTGTTAATTTGCATATCTCTGCTTTTCTGCCTGTTGTTGGCTCTGCAGTCAAAACCCAGCCTCAGCAACTGAAACACAACGGAACTCAAAATAAAATCCCATCGAGCCAAACGGTCACCGAGCCAAGCCAAAGGATTCTGGTTACGGCAACACCCAGATTTAATCGAAACCAGCACTTTGTTGATACAGCAATTTATTTTAACGCCTGACTGCAGCTGTCTGTTTACCACAGATTGACACTTGGAATTAATTAATTTCTCTCGGTGTTACGGGGCCGCGCTGCCGACAGGTCTGTCAGGAACACTTATTGGTTTTGGTGTCTGGCAACAAACGATCGTTTCTATTTGCCCTCTGGGAAAATGAGAGGATGTTAATGAGAATATTGTTTTCGTCTACAAGTTATTTAACCTCTGCTACATGGCACCACTGGCTATCATTGTTTTAGATCCACCAGCTGATTCTCAACTATATATCGAGAACGTGATATTAACTTATCGTTGTAGTTAAAATGCGATGCGTTGATGTTTTAGGTTTTCTTTTATTCTTTGTTAACAAAATATTTGAAAGTGAACATTGTGCTGATCTATCCACAAATTCCCAAAAATTCCTGGTTTTTTATCCAAATTAAATAGCATTAAAAAAATAAATAATAAAAAGTGTTTCCAGGACACAGGTGTTTTATCAAAATAAATGTTAAAATGATAGTTTCGTTGTCGCAAATTTTTTAAATGACTTTAATGATGTGGTTAGTTCATTTTATTAACTGAGTCGTGGATAACAATATCTCTATAGAGCCAGATTGATATCACTCATAAAATCTCTGTCACACTATACACACGTGCACACACACACACACACACACACTCTCTTACAGTTGTTGCAGTGGCGAGGTGGATCAGGGTCACCAGACATACAGTTAAGAAAATCAGGTCACGGTATTTCATGTCAGACACACACACACACGCACACACACACACACACACACACACACACACACACACACACACACACACACACACACACACACACACGCACACACGCACACACATGCACACACACACACACGCACACACATGCACACACACACACACACACACACACACACACACACACACACACACACACACACACATTTTATCTTTCTATAACTGTGAGGACACTCTGTGAGATAATTCATTAATGCATTCCTCTGCCTCTTAGCGTCATTCCAACTTAATTCTAAACTTAACACTCAAACCAAGTCATAGATCCTCAAAAGGCCTTTTGAAGTGGGGACAACATGTCCTCACAACCATAGAAACACATGAACACACACACACACACACACACGTATTGTTACTTAGACATAATACCCTGAGGCTGTAGGTTACGCTGAATGGTTATACATACAGGATAATCCCAGATCTGACACACACACACACACACACACACACACACACACACACACACACACACACACACACACACACACACACACACACACACAGCTCGGTCTCACAGTGAGAAACTCCTGCAGCCAAAACAAATGAACATCTCGACTTGTCCCTGAGGTCTGAACCGTTAGACAGACTCAACAATTAGAACTTTAATCACAACGCAGCACCTGAGCGGCTTCACTCTGCTGACCTGCTTCAAAGCTGCTTCGGCTGCTCTTTGTTCAATCATAAGTAATTAGAGACATTTCCCCTGAACCATAAAAAATACAAGATCACTTTTGTTTTAGTGGAGAAAGTGCCGCGTTGTTTCCTATAACTGAGACTGCTGAGGCGTCCGGGCGAGTTCAATGAGACGAGAAGCAGCTCCATCACACGAGTAACCTGCACTGAGGCTGCAGACTAATCTCTCGATGCTGAGTCAGCACAGTAAAACACAACTTAAGGCTCTGAAATGACTGGTTCCCAGATGTTGAACCATTGCTCAACCTGTTTCGGCTGCTGACACAGGGATAAAAAGTGGACAAACGTCTCTCTCTCTCTCTCTCTTGTGCACCGCAGCGTCGGTGTTGTTCAAACCAGAGAAACAATTAAACCCTGAGACTCTGAAGTTTGTTTACAACCACTTTCCTGCCGTGTTGGACGATGATGTTGTTTTAACGCTGCGTTCTCACATCACTACAGCTACTTCTGGGAAAAACCATCAACTGTATTCAAAGCAGAGTTCCCAACGTGTCCTGATCGAACCCTAACCCAGTATAGGTCATAAATCACGCCTCCTCCATGTTGGTTGATGGGACAAATCACAACGACCAACTTGTAATATTTTCTACTTCAAATTTAAGGACACAACAATAACACCATGACAGAAAAAGTAGTCGTACCACAAATCATTTATAAACACTACATGTTATTAAAATAGTTCAAACTCTTTCTTACAGAAATGCAGAAAGAAGGAGCACAAATAATCTGTGAGTCACGTGACTACACATGCTACCGACATGCCTCAATGCCCACGTGTGCTCACCTGCGCACCGAGTCACACGTGACCTAGAAATTAAAACACTTGACCATGAAGGAACTTTCATCTCCTGCTGAGATGAAAGTTTGCCACAGGAAGTGACCTTGCACTGTAACGGCCTGTCTCATTGTGACTGATCTGACCTTTGACCTCTGTGAAGCTGCACGGACAGGAACACACGCACGTCACAGCGAACGCACACATGACACATGCAGCATGACAATCGTGCTTCACTTTGATCGCTTTACAAATACAAAATGTACAACCAGTGTAAAAACATTCACACACACACACACACACACACACACACACACACACACACACACACACACACACAGTCTGCCCCGGCGCTGCCATCACACACCACATCAAAGCCGATTATTGCTGAGCAGTAAAAGTGGTGCAGTGCTTTGAATTTATTTCCTTCAGTCGGACGTTTATTCACTGCTTCCCTTTCTTAATGAGCGCCTTACAATAACCCTGTCACTTCCTGTGGCAAATTACTGCCACCTAAATGAAGGGCTGATGCTGCATCTGTGTGTGTGTGTGTGTGTGCGTGGGCGTGTGTGTGTGGGGGGGTGTCTCCTTGCCATTTAAAGGCACCTGTGTGTGATTTAACGTTACACATGGCCTTCCTACCAAAGCTCACTTTTACCTTTTTTACTATCCAGCGCTGTAATGATGAAGAAGGGGAGAGGGAGAGAGGGAGAGAGAGAGAGAGGGCGAGAGAGAGATGGAGGGATGAGAAGGCGATAAAACGGAAATGAAATAAGAGGCGGGGGGGGGGGGGGGGGCAGGAGATCGTCGGTGCAGACACAAGCAGAAGCTGTAATTTACTTCTAGGTGTCTAATAAATGTGAAATCCTTTCCCTGTTATTCATGATTTAAAGTCTTTTTTTTTTATCTGGTATATTCCCAGTTTCTCCTGAACACTTTTCTTTTAACCGAGAGATTGAAAGTAGAACATGAACAACAACAACGGTTGATGCTGAAGTTTTTTTAGCAGTTCATTAAATCTGTGGTCAACGATAAATCAACGAGCCGTCTTGTCTGCTAGCGTTTATCGATGTTTGCATGTTTACAGCAAATATGGTAGAAACTCCTCTTGTGAGGTGAGGATCAGTCGATAAGACAATATCTGAATCATACCAGTGTGAGGACATGGGCTGTATATTTTCTGTATCTTATTTGTTTCTTTTTGAAATTATTACTATCCTGATAACGTGCCCTTAGCAATGATAGTGAAGTTCTGTGCCACTGACCTCAGAGCAGGTTTCTGTTGGTCACTCTCACGGATGGGATAATGAATATTGCTGTTCTGTTTATCGCCGGGTGTAAGATTGTCCCCCACGTGTATTTATACATCATATATCAACTTTTTTCTCCTGAGTACATTGTGATAAGGCAACATTGAGGTGCTGTAGTTATTGTTTAAATGGAACTTGGTGGGAGGACGCAGGATGGGTCAGGGGAGAAGGACCGATTGGAGCAGATCTCATAAGAAGGGGATGGATTCAGCAATTTCATCACAATCTTTAATATGGCCAGATTGGTTTTGCCCGTTTTGCGAGATGTTTGTAAATTTCCTGAGAAATGATGCTTTATCTTTATGAAAATATCAGGTATTATTTGGGGACTGATATCTTTGAGTGCTATTTGATGCAGATTGATAGAATTCATTCTCTTTGGCCTTGGCGGAGGTACGTACTCTGATCAGTGCTCTTCCAGTTTTATGACACAGAAGCACTTGAAGTGTGTTTTTGATCAGGTGTGATTAAATAAAAAGAAGTTTCTGTGGATTACTCAGTTTTCAACCAGATCATAATTTTTCCATAAACTTCATCCTCGAGCCGAGTAGTTAAACAAAACCATAAAAATATTTAATATTGCCTGAAATGTGGATATTGAACTGACGGATTAGATTCTTCTCGACATCAAACTATTCTGGGATGTACTACTTCACTCCTATATTCTCTGTTTTGCTTCTTCTGTTTAGAACAATGGCCACGTTAAAGTATATAAACAGAATTTATTGCCTCCAGAATAAAAAATGAAAATGCTGACGCTTTGAAGCTCTTCAGTCCGGACCAACAGCGGAGAAGAAGAAGAGAGAGGGAGGGGTAGACGTTTTATAGCATTACCGAAAGTAAAAATAGTCGCAGAGTCCTGCCCTGTCTGCTGCCCGGCCCGTGTGTGTCTGTGTGTGTTCACATGGCACCGACTTCACCGTATAATACCATAATTCTATGTCATTTCCTAGGAGCAGTTAAAGGCTCTTAAACTAACTACTACTTTCACATCCCGTCACTCGGGGCTGTTAAAAAAATAAATAAAAAATCCCAGCACGTGCCAACTGGTTTGTGCCACGCTGGGGAGAGTCAGCGTCCCAGTGCTCACGTGCACGTGGATGTGGATGAGGGCAAAGGTCACGTCAGCTATCTTTGACAGGTGGGATAAGCCCTTGTTTACAGTTGACCGGTTGACCGTAAACGGGAGAGATCGCGTTTTGCCCTTCGAGTCAGATCCGGTGGAATCGTTAAGTAACCGGAGAAATACACAACGAGGTCCTGGGAAGTTCAAACACACAGCGAGAGAGAGCGAGAGTTGAGAAGACACACAACTACGAGTGAGAGAGTGTGTGTGTGTGTGTGTGTGTTTGTGTCGCTCCCTCTGTGGGAAGGTCAGTGCATTAGCTGTCATCCACTGTACTGAAAACCTCTAACACATACAGTGGATTAACAGGCCAGGATTAGCAGGAGATTAGACATCAGCCCCTAATCCAACAGCAGAGTGTTAGTGGTGGGGAATGAGAGGTGGGAATGAATTCATGTGCAAGTGTGTCTGTGAGCATGTGTGTGTGTGTGTGTGTGTGTGTGTGTGTGTGTGTGTGTGTGAGTGTGTGCGTCGGGCATGGGGGAAGCTGATTCTCCATCGCAGCTCCTTCTCAGCAGGGGGCATCGAGTCGCAGTGCTCACGGGAACATTAGGTCACGGGCTGAGGTCGGGCAGTTCCAGGTCACGTCTTGTGTGTCGGATCTGAGTGGATGTGGAGTCGCTGGCAGAACAGAGCCACGTGGTCCAGAGAGTTTAAATAAAGAGATCACAGCCTCCTGCACTTGATCACAGCTGTGATCTTCAACTCGAGGATTAATTAATGAAGACACTTGAATACATCTTCACATTAACACTGTCAAACTTGCTGCTGTTCAAGACAACACACTTTACCCCCAGCTGTAGCTCCCGTGCAGCACTGGGCCCTAAACAAGCGTCTTGATGAGTTTCTAAACGAGCATCAGGAGCAACGTTGGCTCTTTGCTTAGATTGGTACATCCAGTCTGCGTGCCCAAGTGCCCATGGGCAAGATACCGAACCCCCACCTTGCCCCTGATGCGTGTGGAAGGTATGAGTGGATATAGCAGCACTGTAGGAATGTGTGACTGAATTGGAGAATGATATTTTTAGTGTATAACAAGTGGTTGATAAGGATAGAAAAGCACAACAGAAAAGACAGTCCAGGTACAAGCAGGTGGTTACACAACGCACACAGACACACACCAAGCATCCTTCCCTTAATGCGTAGAAGACCTTGTCGTTAAAGAAGCGATCCTCCTGAGTTGCAGCGACACCGGGAGACGACACCCAAAACAATCCCCACGATTAATTAAGGGACCAAGTGAAACCTGTCTGAACCCTGCGCCTGGTCCCAGACCAGTTCTCCCAGCAGGCCCTCTGCTGCAGGCGCCACGTGGGAGGAGTCTGGGAGATTCACCTCGCCTGGTCCCGCTGCGTGATGTAAGATGGTGGCATTCAGCCAGGCTCTCTCTCTCTCTCTCTCTCTCTCTCTCTCTCTCTCACTGTGTCTCTCTCTCTCTATCTCTGTGTGTGTCTCTCTCTCTCTCTCTCTCTCTCTCTCTCTCTCTCTCTCTCTCTCTCTCTCTGTGTTTGGATGCATATTGAAGTCTGCACCTTCTCTCAAGTCTTTTCTAAACCCGGGTTTGAATTCAGGGTGCAAGGTTTCAGAGTGATGATTATTTTGGATGGCGGTTTAAAACATAAATAAATAAAATTACAGCTGGTAAATAAAGTACGGATATAAATGGTTTCTAATACAATATGACAAATCCTTCAAATCAGTTATGAACATTAATGCTGCACTGACAAAGTTTGACAAGGCTCAAATGAAAAGTGAGGACGATGCAAAGCAGCTCGTCTCCTTCTCCTTCTTTTCGACTCTTGTTGTTGTTTCCCATGATGCATCTGGGGCGGCACCGCACCGGAGCGGCTGCACTCAGTGTTGGTACATTTCAGAAACCTCCTGTGGGCGCCCTGGTGTATTGTCAGGATATGAAGCACGCTGTGTGTGTGTCTTCAAAATGTTACGAGCCGGGCAGCCGGTTTTTATGCAGTTCGCCACCTCTATCAAATAAACTCCTCCGTCAGTCCCGACGGCAAACGATCTAATAAAGAAGAAAATGCCATAAAAATAACAATAAAGATAACATGAAAAAGCCCCGGAGCTGAAACTCGGGAGGTTAGAATGATAAAGTAAAAAGCTGGAGGGAGCCGGGCTGCACGGAGCCAAGTGAAGCTCGCAGAAACACAAACACAGCGGGCGTGCGTGGAATTCGGATTTTCACAGCAACGTGTCTAATTATAGGCCTCCGTGTGATCTCCACTAACGCACAGAAAACCCTCAAGTACACACACACACACACACACACACACACTCCGTCTGATTGGTATCAGGTATCACGGTGCGTGTGTGGGCTAGAAAATTTAACAAATCACCAGCTTGCTCTTTCCCTGAACCACTTGAGTTCAAGTTGAAGGCGGCAGCACGGCTCCTTATTGATTTGACCTTTTTCAAATCCGCTCCTCATGAAACGAAAGCAATCAGGCGTCGCTCCGCCGACACGTTAAGTATCAGAGCTGAAGACGGAGCTGGAGCTCGGTTGATGTTAGAGACCGGAGCCGAGTGTGTTTGTTCGACCGCGCAGAGCCGAGACATATTCACCTGAGGACGCCCCGGTCAGGTCTCAAGGAGATCTAACACAGATAATACTCAACACCCTGATCCCATCAGTGCTCAGAGGGTGTGTGTGTGTGTGTGTGTGTGTGTGTGTGTGTGTGACCTCTCCGGACACTGTGTGGCCTCTATTGTTCAGCACTAAATGACTTCATTCCTTTTCTTTCTTCCAAGACGACGACTCCAGCTATGAAACGTGTGACAGCTCTGCTGGGCTTTGAGGAAAAACACTTAAAAACTCTGTGATGAGCAGTAATGATGTAACGTCTCCCCTGGGGACTGTACAGTTTATTGAGCGGATCCGAGGCCAATCTTCTTCTCAACAAGCTAATTAGATGGTTTTAATATGTTTAACTGAAGTCTGGCTGCCGCCCACAGGAAACACAACTTCCTGGTTGTTTCACATAAAAAGATTAAATAAGTTACAGACAAAATAAGACTGGCATCGAATAGAGAGCAGACCTCAAACAGTCAAGCCAGTCAACCAACCAACTAACGAACCAACTAACTAACTAACTAACTAACTAACTAACTAACTAACTAACTAACTAATCACACAACCAACAAGCTAAGTGCCCAACTAACTAACTAACAAAAGCAGCAAACAACCAACCAATAGCCAGTAGGACAGTCAGTCAACCAACCAACCAAACAATCAACAATCAATTTCCTTATGCATGACATTAAATACAGTTCATGTGTTGTGTGTGTGTGTGTGTGTGTGTGTGTGTGTGTGTGTGTTTGTGTGTGTGTGTGTGTGTGTGCTCATGCTGCTGACAGGTTTTTCAGAATAAAACAACAATAAGAAACAAATCAGCTGGACAAAATAGTATATTTATCTCCAACAAAATTCTCAGCTGTTAAGATGTTATAATTCATTAAAAATTTAAAATAAACTGTAATTACCATTTAATCACAGAAACTCTATTATTGCTCTTACCACATGTCAAGAACATATTTCAATTTGAAGTCGAGGTTTGACAGATCATAACAATGACCAACATGTTGAAGAAAACCATCAAATCTGGCATCTAGTAGTTGCTTTTTAACCCAGAAGGGATTTCAAAGATAAGATCATTCACAAGGCATCGATAAATATTTAATCTTTTAATTAAATACATGAACTACGACAGCCTGTATGAAACCAAGGTTTTCATGGTTTTGCACGTTTAATGCTCATATTTCAAAGAAAATACCGGAATAACGACAATTAATCCTTCAAATAACCAATTAAAAGAAGCCAAACACTGTAAAGCCGCAGTGTTCCTTTTCCATTACGTGTGTCTGTACGCGTCCTTCCCTGAAATTACAAACCACAATGCATGACAGTTCAAATGTGGAGCTACAAGCTGAGTCACAGGGTTCAGACACTAAACCGACACACAATGAAAGGCTTTAGTTAAAGTGCACTGTGAAGGCTCATGAATCCAAGTTAAGTTCCTTCAGGGTACTCGGTTAAATCCTTTATCTTATTCAGGTGAAGAAAATCAATTAAAAACCCAATCGCTGCGGGTCCCTGGTTCAACTCCCGGGGCGGGGGGGACCATTTGCTGTGAGTCATTCCCCCTCTCTCTCCTTCTGTCTCTCCTTCACTATCTTTACCCATTAACAAGATACTAAAAAAGAAAAATGCACATGGAAAATGACAAAATCCATTGTTTGAAATATATACTGATCATAATGGAGGACAACAATTAACAATTCTTTACGTTGTCAATTAATCAGTCAATTATTTATTTTTTATTTGCTCTAACAGCTGCAGTGATTAGTCAATCTAGAAATATTAATCTGCCGGCTCTGATGTGAGAACGTGCTTTTTTTATTGATCTGAAATTAAAATAAATATAATACTGGATAGAAGAAGACATGAAGAAGTAACTTGGTGCAGATGGATATTCTTTTTCTGATGTTTTTTGAAGAAAGGATTAATAAGGATGATTGAACAATAATTAAAACTCTTAGTTTCAGCCTTGTTCTCTTCACGATCGAAGGCAACAAAGAAAAACCACAAAATAATAAATGTTTGCCTTCAAAATTGCTTTAAATGATTAATCAGTTGTTGAAATGTAAGTATGTTTTAAACAGCAAATCAATAAACGGTCTAAATATGTGAAAAGGCTTAATATTTTTTTTTGTTCAGCTCAATGTAAGAGAAGAATCAGATTAGAAACGACTTTGCAGGACAGTAAATTCAACTTTATGCAAATGTTTTGGATCATATTGGCAGAAAAACCCAGAAATCTCCCTCCCTATAGTAACACACATACACACACACACACACACACACACACACACACACACACAGACACACACACAGACACACACAGTGTATAAGACCCAGTGGACTGCATGTCTGAGGAGCGCTGCCTCAAAGCAGCCGAGCAACTACCAGGTCCACCACATCAGACAAACAACTCGCTGTTTCATCTGGGAAACAGATGGATGCTCGACTTCCAGAGAGGAGGGGAAGACAAGCGGGAGGCTGGGACGGGGGAGGGGGGGGGCGGGGGGAGGAGAAAGTAAAAATAGCGTGTGATAGGACGGAGGAAACAAACATTACAGGGAGGAGAGAAGAAGAAGAAGAGGAGGAGGAGGAGGAGGTGTGAACTGGAGCGCGGAGGGGTTAGAGAGAAACGCTGCTGGTTTGTGCAGTATTGATTTTAAAGACGGATGTTCAGTCCCTGAATGGTTTGTGCTCTTTTTTAAATTCCACACCAACCACTGCTTTAATGCTCGAGGGTCACAGAGAAGCAGGAGCGAGGTTCGAGTCCGACCCTGACATTCATCACTTCAGTCTGATTATATGTTGGCAATGGAGGAATTTAATCTTCACTGTGGCTTCACCCGCAGTCGCTCTGGATAATAGCTCTGGCTTCATACGCAGAATGTAAATGGCTGCATTACATACAATGATGTATATAAACACCATTCAGCCACGATATTAAAACTGGTAACTGGTCTTTATATATATATACGTGTGTGTACCACTCCACCACAGCAGCCCAGTAACAGGTTTAATGCTGTGGGTTCGTAATGCAACCATTTACATTGCAAACTAGAAT
>NC_070634.1:23999288-24075215 GCF_947347685.1 Pleuronectes platessa
TGCGTGCACAGGAAGGCCACAGGGCGGAAACATCTGTGTTCACTGCACTTCGTTGTGATCGTAGATGAGTTTTGAAAGCAAGACGCCAAAAGCACTTTTCACATTTTTCTAAAGAGGATATTTTTGCTGGTTTTTACAGCGTCCCTGAAGTAAAGTAAAGGGGAAATGTGCTTTTACTTTTATTTTATTAATTTATAACTTTAATAAAACCTTGACAATACAGTGGGAGCCCCGTTGAGATTCCATATATTATTTACACGTCCATTGTCTCAGCCGTGACACAACACGCAGGCTAAAATATGGCTCAGCCAAATCCTCTGAACTGTTAATGTACCTCTTAACGGCCATAAAGGTTCAAAAAAGACATTCGAATGAATAAATGAACATTAGAGCTCAACAAATGTATCTGTTGGCAAATGAATATTGGCCTGACGAAAACCTTTCACAAACTTCCAGACGTGCACTTAAGTCCTTTTTCCTGAAATGAAATCTTGAGGGGCTGAATCTGAAAAGTAATGTCTGAGTCGAAGGGTATCATTGCCAACTTTTTTCTAAATGTTGACTGACAGATAAATGATCAGAGAGGCATCAGCTCCTGTAAATCCATATCGCTCGGCTGCACCAACATTTTGTTTACGTGAGAAATCTCAGCCTGGTCCTGAGTGACCCTGAGACACAAGGGCAGCCCCCCCCCCCGGTACCTGAGAGGAGAAAGGGGAGCTCTTCCTGCCGCCATCGTTCTCCCTCCTATATCTCTGTGAACCTCTCAGATAACTGGAGAATATCAAGGTCCGAGCGAGTGGAGCATTGTGTTTTTTCATCTGTCAATAAAAGATGAGTTTTTAATGGAGCGTTGTGTCGGTGACTCACTTTCTCCGTCAACCTGCCTCAGTGTCTCCGTCTGGTTTGATTCTCTCTCCCTCTCTCTCCACCTTTTTCTGTGCGTCACTCTTGTCTGTTTGTTGGTCTCAATCTCAGAAAACACATCCACCCACACACAACCACCCCCCCCCCCCACACCAAACACACACACACATCCAATATTAATACCTCCCCCCGCCCACACCAGACTCTTTTTGAACTGACAGCACACGGAGTGACCTTCAGATCACACACAATCCAAACACACTCAATCTCGTCCTCGCTCTCATCTCCTCCTCTGCCGGGGGCCGATGCGTTCTGTCCATCTTCCAGGAGGAGACGCAGGAGGAGACGCAGGAGGAGACGCAGGAGGAGACAGAGAGCGACAGATTATCACCTTTATAAAGGGAAACCACTCGATTTCAACACTCTGCACTCTCCTCAAGGCCGGGACACTTTAATCAGCACCTGTGAGGAGCAGCGAGCGGCGAGATGAGATACCGAGGGGTTTGATTTGTGATGTCTGGCGTACTGACTGGATCTGGAGCTGATTGGCGGTTTGATTGGATGGGTAATCGGCTGATTGATTAAATGCGTGATTGCCCCTTTCCGGCTGTGTGGCTGATGGACTGATGGACATGGTGACTTCAGGATGAAACAATAAAATATAATAGATTACATTTAAATGATCACAGACTCCTGATCTGTTTTTAATGTTCAACTTTGACTTAAAACTTGCCGAGTTACATGTGAATGCCCCGAACAGGCTAAGCTAAATCTTTACCTCGACAAAGGGGGTTATGTTTCCACCCCTGTCTGTTTGTTGTTTTGTTTGATTGTAATCAAGATTACACCAAATCTAAAAGAAGGATTCCCACCAAACTTATTTCCCAGGATATAATTCATGGTTCAACATTTAGACGACTGATATCTACGATTGTGTAAAATCTGCCTGATGAATTTAAGGGGCCTGTTTGGCCTTGGTGGAAGAGATTTCGCTTTACTGAGCCACTCCAGTAAATTAAAGCTGGGGTTGGTGATCCTGGAAAAGCAAGCAAGAGCAGGTACTGATAGACCCCACCCCGTCCCATCAGCCCACCCGACAAAGCCACGCCCCCAAAACAAATGAACGTCCACTTGCTCGCCAACTTCTATCTGGACTTGAAAAGTATTTAAAAAAATATAGAAAAAAAAAGGTTTCAGAAATAACTTACCAACCATTTATTTCATGAAGATGACAAAACCCATACACACCTCCAAACACACACACATTCACGCGCACACACACACTCACAAACACACCACCACCACACACACTCCAGCTATCCTGAGCAGAGTAGACGATAAAAAGTGCCCCTAAAACACACAAGTGCACATGAAGCAAATCAATAGTTTACAATAAAAATATGTTTTTCCATCTGTGGTTAACAATAAAATATGTTTTTCCATCTGTAGTTTACAATAAAAGATGTTTTTCAATCTGTAGTTTACAATAAAAGATGTTTTTCCATCTGTGGTTTACAATAAAAGATGTTTTTCAATCTGTAGTTTACAATAAAAAATGTTTTTCCATCTGTAGTTTACAATAAAAGATGTTTTTCAATCTGTAGTTTACAATAAAAGATGTTTTTCCATCTGTAGTTTACAATACGAGCCGTCCACAGCAGCCGATAATCATAAACGCCCCTGAATAGAACATAACAGCTCCACGAGACACATGGCTCACACCCACCTGCAGTCCTGCCCCTCCTGCAGACAACAGACAATGAAAATGCCCCAGAGGGGGACTTGCAATAGAGAGATGTGCAGCACCGGACTCCACCACAGACGTGACTGGAGTGACTGGGATTGGGAGGGGAAATGGAAATGGAAAAAATGTACAGGAGGGCTCAACAGAGAGGCAGTTGCATAATAAACGACACATTAACTGAGGAATAAAGCCGAGTGTGATGAGTTAATGCAGCCGGAGACCTCACTACACAAGCTTTAGGTGCAGGTTGTTTACCATTCAAACCAGAAATATGGATTTTAAAGGAATATCTCAACAGAAACATACATATTACACTTCAATTTTTTATTCTGTGCATTTTGCTAAGTTCTGATCTTGTATTTTTAAATCTTGCTTGTTGTGTGTCTGATTCATTGCTGCTGTAACACAGGAATTTCCCAATCTAGGATCAATAAAGTGCATCTATCTATTTATCTATTTATCTGTAAATGATGTACTCGTGCCAAAAGAATAGAAAACCTTATAATAAAGATATTAGCCAAAATAAGGTAATCTAATAAAAAACCATTATCAAGATGTAGCATATTATATTTGCTAAACTCATTACTAGTAAGTATAAAAACAGACTTCATTGTTCTCTGTAAGTGTTTTTATCTCCATATTTCCTCTTTTCGTCTCCCGTGAACTCACCGGAGATCTCGTTCTGAGGTGCGTCCGCCAGAGTGAAGCCTTTCCCGGTGTAGAACTGCCGCAGGTCCCCGCAGCTCCGGTCCGCCCCGAGCACCGGGCCCGGGGCTGCAGACAGACACGCCAGCGCGCACAGGAGCACCGGGATCCGCATCTTGCTCTCAGGTGAGGTCCCCACCTCTCCAGCCTTTAACCTCCCAACCCAGTGAGACGCAACACAAATCCCGGAGGTCCGGAGGTGAAGCAGGAGGCTCCCGGTGGTTCCGCTGCTCTTCTGGATGTTTGGGGAGTTTTCAGTCCGTCAATAGATGCATGTTTCCCCCGGTGCAAACCCGCACACAGCCCCGGTGAAGTAACACACACGCACCGGGCGAGGGAGGGTGGCGCTCGCGGTTGGTTCTGCGGGAGAAGAGCTTCGACGCGCGGCTGGAGGTGTCAGGTACAACCCGCTGCTCCTCCTCCCTTCTCCTCCTCCTCCTCCTCCTCTGGAGCTGCAGAGATGCCTCAGACAAAAGAGAGAGAAACGTGTGTGCGCGTGTGTGTGTCCCTGTGTGTGTCTGTGTGTAAGTGCGTGCAAGTGTCGCTCAGTCAAACCCGGTGCAGACTATCACCACCGGGTCATAATAATAATGAAAATGAGTCAATTATTTATAATGAAACAAAAAAATCCGTAGTTTTATCAGAGGAAGATCATTTGTCCGGTGGATTTTCCTCCTCAGGCTTTGGGACAATGAAATGAAATGGGCAGATGCTCTCTCTCTCTTTCAGCCCCTCTTTAGTGTGTGTGTCCGTGTGTGCGTGAGTGTGTGTGCGTGTGTGTGTGTGTATGCTGCTGCAAGAAGCCAGGGGTTAACCAGCGACACCTGCAGGCCACAATAATAAACAATGGGGGGCTTTATAATCCAGGGATTCCCAATCAAAAATTTTCAATATTTATTCTTCTCAATTTAAATGTAACGTGCAGATTGAGCGAGTGCATTGGTGTCATTAAACCTGAATCCTTTTTTATACAAAAACAAGACAGAATTGTCATTTGCATAAAATCGAATTGGCTCCAGTCCTCGTCTGCATCATTTCTAAAAACTGCATTGTGTGTTTTCTTTGAAGGATAAAGTTTCAGTCTCCAGCCAGGAAATAAAAACCTGTCTGAGGTTGTCCATCATAGACATATCTTTATTTTTCTTGATTCAAATTGCTTTTATTTGTGTTTTATCTTTTTATTTATAGCAAATTAGAATAAAGTTATTATCATCAGCAGGTCCCGAACAATCCATTTCAGTTGGACTCTAATTACCTTCCTGGAAACCTCCGGTCTGACTCCACAGACACGCCCCCTCCTCCTCCCCCCCCCCCCCCCCCCCCCCCCCCCCCCCCCCCGAGCAGGACCCAAGGTCAGCTTATAGATAAAGGTCCGACCGACAGGACAGTGTAGTGTCTGCAGTCTGGGACTTTTCAGACGTCCCAGACAGAGAGGCACCGACTTCAACTCTCACCGACTTTCACTCTTTTGCATATTTCACCAGTGGTCAGGCGTGAGGACACAATGTGATTTAGGTGGGAGACATCATCTTCAGACTTGGGGGGGAGGTTGTAACATATGCTCATGCTACTGTGTGAGCATTTGTTTAGTGTTTCACCTTCTGGTCTCCTTGATGCATCACGTCTACATTCAAACCTTCTGCATGAGACATCAGCTGCTGCCTGAGTTCTCCTTTCACCAGCTTCCTGAAAACCTCCAGAACAACACGGATGGTTGGTCTGTTTGAGTCGCAGAGGAAAAGAGGGTTTCCTTCGTTTTATAAACTCTTTAAGACTCAACCGATGTGTCATCCGATGAACTTTCTGAACTGCAGATCTTTAGGAGGTCGTGTTTGCTGTAAAAAGTCGTTATAATTAAAAGCACCGGTAGCGTTGGCTCTGAACGTGACAGTGAGTTTCATCAGTGCAGCAGCGAGGCCAACACCAACACCACCACCACCACCCAGACACACAGGCAACTCGTCCATATTAAACACTCATCATTCATTTTATTACTTGTTACTTTAATACCTGTGTGTTTCTTGCTGTGACTCGTCCAAACATCGGGTAAAAAAAATAGCTGTGATGCACTTGAATTGATCTTAATCGACTTGTGAGGTGAGGAATTATCACCTGGTTACATTTGAATCAGGAGGGTCATCAATCCCGGGAATAAATTCCACATCTGCATTCCTGGACATGTTGAATCACAGGCCCCATCGGAGAACTGAGTTTATCAATAACCTAAATTTTAATGTCAAACTTGAATAATTTGAGTATTTGTCTCTTTGTCTTTCAGGCCTCACATGGTCTGTTTTGGTCTGAACCTCCAGGTCTTCTCCAGGTTGTCTCCAGGTCACGTCCCAGACATAAACTGTGTCCAAAAAGATCACAGGCCACCTTATTCAAAGGAATCCAGCCGAGTTCCACACACTCAAGTGTGCAACATCTGGACAGGTGTGAATCCAGTCTTTTTTTTGCATTGGCAGCCTGAGAGGGTGATAAAAGTGATTGGCACATACCAGTTATTTAAGCCGCCGGGAGAAATACGTTTCATACCTGTTAGTAGAAACAGAGCCAGGAGTAATATGTCAAATATCCACTTTTCTCCCGTCCATCAGAGACACTGCACTCTGCAGAGAGAGAGAGAGAGAGACTCATATATTCTCGTTTTGGATTTGACGCAGCCAGTTTTCAAATGAGAAACTTTTCCCAACGTGCTACCAGCGTTGGAGAAATAAGAATATCAGTGTAATCCATCACGCTCTGGAGCAGATGGCCACGTTCCACATCTGCATGGAGAGATATATTAAATGTCAGAGTCAAACACCAGCGCTGAAAAGTGGTTAAAGCCGATATGAGAAAGATATTCAGGTCATTAATTCATGCAACAATGAGGACAGTGTCTGAGGATGAGCACAGGTGTCGTCTCCAGTTTCCTTCTGGCTCCGCGCTCGTGCCGGATTTCAAGTAAGCAACGTCCAAAGGTACCAACACAAATAATCTATTCAGTCTCTGTTCATGACACGAATGGATCCAGGTAGAAATGACATAACCTTTAAACTGAGTGATTATATAAGAGAGGGGCGAGGCGGCCTGCCGGGTCACACAGACACGTCTGAATCAATCACAGGACTTAACCAGTTCCATGAGATCTGCTCGGCGGCTCTTGAACTCATTTAAACTCAGCCTGG
The DNA here is from genome assembly GCF_947347685.1 of Pleuronectes platessa. NCBI lineage: Eukaryota > Metazoa > Chordata > Actinopteri > Pleuronectiformes > Pleuronectidae > Pleuronectes > Pleuronectes platessa. The sequence continues at coordinate 24,005,778 of NC_070634.1, forward strand.
CTTTTCTTTTCTTCATGTTCTCTCCTCATCTGAACCTTCTGTCCCGTTTCATGGGCCCTTAACTGAGCCTTCACACTCCAGAGAATTAAGTTTCAGTACTTTAAGTCTCGTTTTTTAAAATCCATCTATTCCCTCTTCACCTCTCATTGTTTTCCTGCAATGCATCAGTGCATGGAGATGTCAGGGAGGAAAACAATGAAAGACAAAGCGGCCGAGCCTGCTACGACCTGCATATGGCAACCTGCAAGTGTGTGTGTGTGTGTGTGTGTGTGTGTGTGTGTGTGTGTGTGTGTGTGCGTGTGATTCTGAGCTGCAGTGACACATTTTTCAGTTCTACTCTGTCTCCTGTCGAGCCTGTAAGTCATAATGACAGATATTTCCTTCTCAGCACATTTGACACCACTGGCACTCTTCACTCACATGTCAGTCACTCTCTGTCACATCTGCAGTAATAAGACGCCCACTAAATCAAGAAATGATAAATATCAGTGGCGGCGGTTTGCACACACACACACACACACACTTTCTATTATACACCCATTACATACTGTACACACACACACACCTACACACAATAACTCACACAGATGATGGAGCTTCAATATCTCACCTGCCAACTTTGATCAGAACTATCTGTCACGGAAGATAAGATCTGTCAGCCGGAGCCAATAACATCGACATGATGGGATGGGAGCGAGGCCCTGGCTGGCGTCCAGGTCACTGGGAACTGCGTCAACATGAAACCAGCGTGAAGGGAAAATGATGGAGACAACAGTCACTTACATGAATGTGACAGAGTTACTGAGGAGTATTGGTGGACAAGCATGGGAACAGGAAGTCGGAATGAATAAAGTCAGAATGTGGAGAATTGAGAAAACTGCTAACGTTAGCACACATGCTAAAATGCCTTGTGTAGATTATTGGGTTGAAATTGTGCTTCAGGATCAGTTTGAGTCACAAAGGAAAATTTAGAATGCTAATCAGACTTTAAAGAGACTGCGCCAAAACAACTACATCTGCTCAGAAGGAGAAACCAAACAAGCTGTTGAACAGATCTAAACATTTCAAATGCATTCTCAAAAAATTCAAATATATAATTATCTTCCTCTGGTTAAGTTCCGCTTTATTCTCAACACTCGATTTGGCATTTTGACGTATTCAGGAGATACCAAAAAATATCTCCCGCTGATTTGCTTTAACTTTATTCTTTCTTTTCTGACTTTATTCACGAAAAGCTAAAATATATCTGACCCTGAATTAGTTCGACTTTATACTCATGACATCTGACTTTGTCTCATGTCTTGAAAGCGGCCTCAGCCGGTGAACATGGTGAACAAGCCGGGTGTTCGCCTGCCGTGCCCACGTTCAGCTTCCCAGAGCCGAGAGCGCAGTGTTACAGTTCACAGGAACAATTGTGTGGTTTGATTTCTTGCGAAGACGTTGGGAGGTGATGTGGGTGTGAAGAAGGTGAGTTGGGTGATTCAGTGCTGCTCTTTCACACAGAGGCTGATGTTTAATTGCCCGTCAGCGAGACACTTAATCCCTGATTGCTTCAGTGGAGCAGCTCTACCCTGGCATCGCAGACTTGGGATAGAAAGAGGCCGCCAGCCACTGGGAGGTCGATCGGCTTTCAGGGTTAAATGACTCCTAAACACCTCATCCACAATTTGGGAGAGTGCTGCACCGCCGCCGTTTAGATCCCATCAGCGGTTATTAATATTCAAGGATCTTCTACTCGCTCCGGATCGTTCGGGGAACAATGGACTGTTCATGTTATCAGCTCCAATGAGAGCCAATGAAAGATTGGAGCACCTGAGGGGGCGAGAGAGGCTCCAGTGTTGAGAGAACTCACTCAATCATGGGAGAGAAAAGAGTTCTTCCATCTCAGGTTGCTGTTCCTGAGGCTTCCGCACAACAAGGACGACTTGATTTTGTGCCTTTCGATATCTTATACATAAATAAATGCTGCATTGGGACACAGAGCTGCAGGTAGATACCGTAAGAGCCTGTAGTCACATTGTGAGGTGGAGCTGCAGCATGTACACGAGCACTCATCTGATACCACGAATGTCTCCGAGGCTACAAACTCTGGCAGGGACAGGAACATTAATGTGATTTAAATACAACAAACTATCAGAATTCTTGGATGGGTTCAAATAATCAATGGCTGCGATTTCATTAGTGCTGGTGCAGGAGAAAATCAGCTTCTTCGAAAACGCTGTTCTGCGAAGGCCTCAGTCGTGAAGCGTGGATTATTAGTGCTCTTTGGCTGATCAGGTATTTAAGTTCAGAAATGAAGCAGTAAATTAGGTCCTCACAGAGAATATAACACTATTTTTAATATTGCAGGGCGTGTGGACGGGTCCTCAAAGTGCCGTCTCCCTCCGTCTCTGTCCTCCTCCCTCTACGTCTTTCTCTCTTTGTGGCAATTTGCATTCAGTGATGTCTTTATTTCCCATCATCCCCTGGCAGCTCCCTGTGCCAGCCATGGCGGCGTGTGCCAGCGTCCTCACCATGCCAATCCAATTACAGTAAGCTCCCAAAAAAAAAGTGCCAGAGGCCAAAGAGCCGCCGCTGCATTTACATATAATATACACACGGGCAGCTGACGGCTCCTGTGAGATGAAACTTTTTGCAGCAGATCTGATGTGGTGGACGCTCCGATGGGGAAATGTACTGAAAATCAAAACATTCTAAATGAGGGCGAGACCGCAAAGTTATAAAAGACACCAAAGAGAATCTTGTGGAATTTGGTGGAAATGTGTATTTTGCACAAAACTTTATTAATAGAAAAGATGCAACTACAGGACAAAAGGAGTCGATCAAGAGTTGCACTTGTATGATACAGAATATTTTAAGATTTGTGATTGTCTCAGGTAGTGAGATGCTCTCATGACCTTAAAGATGTAGAATCACCACAAATGTTTCCACCATATTAAGCACTAAGACTTCATTTAAAGAGACTGTTGGGCCTTTGCAGAACTTTGTGCTTTAATGTAATTTAATAAATATTATGATCTGAAAACCCTAATTAGTACAGTGTTGCAGCAAGTCATTAAAATGAGGCTGCATTTATTCTGTGAGATCTTGTTCAACACCATGTTTCAGGATCTTCAACTGAGACTGAAACAAAATATACAAAAGACACAAGCACGAGTTTGATAACACGCATTTATTATTAAAAGGTTATAAAACTGTGGATTATTGACACAACAGAACAGGACACATGTGTTACAGGAGGTTTATTCACGTTTTAAATCAGAAATTTAGTTTTACATTAGCCCTGATTGCTTCTGTGAGAGAAACCAAAGCTGCTCACTGGCTGGTCATTGCATCCTGGTGGCCCCGCACAGTATTACAACCAAAGAAATTAGCAATGCTAAACTAAGTTAGGGTACATGTAATGGTTTTATTCAATGTAAACATTACAGCAGCACGGCACCAGCAAAACAACAGGAAGTGAGTTCTGTGCGACTTCAAAATGAAAGTTTCACACACACACACACACACACACACACACACACACACACACACACACACACACACACACACACACACACACATCAAAGTGACTGAGCACAGAGCGACGACTTATCGGCTTTATCTTCATCCTCCAGACGCTTGTAATTTGACTTCAACTCAAAACAGCTGCAACTGCTGATTATTTTATTCCATACAAAGTTTATAAGCATATAAAAGATATGAAAATATATATTTTTTTACATTTTAAAAGTCTCTAAATTGCTGTCCTTAGCCTAAACTAGTATTATCCAGGTCGTTGAATAGTGTATATCTATACATTTTATATATATCAACAGTTATGTTTGCTATCTGTGCATTTGTGTTTCACAAGGTCACCTGGTAAAGATGACGTGGTTGGCTGGAGTCCCACATCTCATCTCATGTGGGGGTATAACGTTTAAACCATAATTAAATAACAGCATGTTTGTTTGACAGATTACGTTGTGAGTCTCCCTCTACCTCACATGGTATCTGGGCTCGGTGCCTGGATGACTCGCAGCCCTGAGCTCTCTATGGGGTTTCTAAAGGTGTCTCGTCCTCCAGTTACATTCCTCTATAGATAACTGTCTCGGTTTAGTGTCAGCGAGACACTTTCAGGAGAGGTTTGGCTCTTTTGTGGCAGAAAATCAAAGACACAAATGGCTGTAATTGAACCTGCAGTGTGAAACCCAAGACGTATCTGAGCCGGTGATCACACGCAGCACAATGTGCACATGGAGCTACGACGGTGTTTTAGGGCCATGTAGAAGTAGACCTCATCTGAGATTTGAAAACAATCTCATAAAAAAAGTTGAATTTTTACAAGAATGAATTCGTAATCTTATGAGAAGAAAGAAAAACATTTTTTTTTCAATTTCACCCCTTCTGGATCCAAAATCTGGAACCAATCCAATGTTTCAAAGTCCTGATACTTATCGTTATGTGTCCAAAATGAAAAAGAATGTTATTTGTGAGACCTATAACAAATATAACCTAACAAGATAACTCACGTTCCTATTTTAATGCAGACAAAAGACTGATGTTATGATATTCCCCCTTTAAAATAGCAAGTAGCCTGAAATTATGAATTTATTCACATACAAAAAAGAGTTTTCCTTGTTCTGGTAATATCACAACTTTACTCTCGCAATCTCAGAATGTCTTTCTTCTGACACGTCCCTAGTACTCTGTCGTAGAAAAAGAAATCCGTCTCCCAATGACAGAAATGCAGATTATCCTTCAGTTGCGAATATATTTAAATAATTATTCCAGTTGTCTCCCCAGCTGCTGGGAGGCGTTGGGGGGGCGAGACTTCACAAAGAGCCGGAAGGACTCGACAATCCTAATTAATGTGAATCACATGAGTCACGTGTTTGGATCTGGACTCAGCTCGACTCTGATCACTCCCTGGATTCTCTCGCCTGCTGTCCTCCTCGGAGACAAGCTGATAAAACACGTATTAACCCTTCAAATCGTATTAAATGTCACAGATATATATTATCTCAGTTTAGATTAATGCATTGGGAGACCAGTCACCCTGTGAATGACTGCTGCAGCTCAGAGTTTAATAATAAATGACGATGAAATGTCAGATTATTATTCACTGCTCAGGCAGATGATTGTTTCTGACTTTTAACTGATGGGGATATTCAGTCTTTTTTTTCTTCTGCCTGCTGTTTGGTTAATTTTCATTTCCAACAGAGGTTCCTTGAAGCCTGCAAGTGAAATTGAATTTGAAATGAAAGCCTGTTCCCTGTAGTGTTTTTAACATCTCTGCCCACTGTGCATCCACAGAAGAAAACAACTACTTCCAAAGGTTTTATTCACCAAAAGGTAACTTAAGAGGACAGAGAACATTGAGTAATGTTTCATGGAATTTAAATTCTAAAAAAGCAAAATAACAATAATTATCATTCAGCTTCTGGTAACAAAAGAGTTTGTGTCTATAAAGATGGCCGTGAGGGATTCAGTCTGCACAGACACGCCGACCAACAGTCAGATTTTTTTCGTGCTCCATGGTCTGAAGTATCACTTAATTGGTTGTCGCCTATTGAGAAAGAATAAGTACACATGAGTATCAATGACTGGCCTCAGGGTGATTTCACACCTTCCTTGTTTGGTTCAGACGTCTCAGTTCAGTCTCAACCACAACAACAAGTGTAAACGTTGCCTTGGACCGAAGCCCGGGCCGATGGATCACGATGTAGTCAGAGGTCGTCCTGGTTTAGACAGTTTGAAATCTAAAAAAGCTTTTTTTGTAATAGTTCTGACTTTTAGACCAATCGTAGGACATTAAGACAGCATTAAAAAGTAGTAGAAGAAGAAGCAGCTGTTTACAGACTCGCTGCTGTCTTTGCATGTGAGGATATAATGTTTGAACAACCTACACTAGTGACCCTAACTGGTACCACGCCCGATGTTTAGTTTGCTCCCTCAGCTGCAGATCAACCAGTTCACAAACCAGATTAAATGTAAATAGAATGTAACAACGACATGAATCTAAACTCAGACCATCCTCCAGACTTTCATGAGTGAAAGAGCATGAATTGAGTTTTATTAAACTTGATAAATCGTCAACAAAGTGGCTTCACTGTCAATCTGAAGCTGGTTTGACTTCGGATGTGAAGGTCAAACCAAACCAATCGGCCCTTTGAGTCCAAGTCAGTCTGCTCTGTTCTATATTAATCTCTATTTACACATCAAGCCATAGTTACCTCAAGAAACTCTTCATATAAATATATAATATATATATTTGTATTTACATCTTTCTTCTTCAAAAAAAAAAAGTAGCTAGTGCTGTGCAAACTATCTTAATAGAGTTAAATACAAGTACACACATGTAGAGGTCAGTACAGGTAATATAAAAATGCAAACTGTGCAACTGTGACAAACCCACAGTCTGTGCCACAAGCTGGACCCCCAGATCGGGGGGGTTTAGCCGTGCTTACGAAACTTCCACCAATACCACCACCACCACCACCACCACAGACAGTCTGTGGTAGTCTCTGTCCCTCTGTCTCTTCTGTCTCTTCTGTCTCTTCTGTCTCTTCTGTCTCTGTCCTGGGATCTGTCTCCCGGCGGTCAGCGTGGTTCCCATGTGGACAGCAGGAGGAGCAGTGGGGTCACCAGGGTCAGAGGCTCCACAGCCACGAAGTGAGCCGAGCCACGGACGACCACCTGACAGGAAGTACACAACAAGGCAGATGGTTACAGAGGAAGAGAGTGAGGGGAGAAAAGAGACATGGATGAAAGAAGGAGGGGAAATGTGATTTGTAGAAATTATAAATCAGATATTGATTATCATTTCGTTATTATACTGTGAGCAACCAATTGTGTATATGGGTTTATATATACATTTATCATTCACCTTAAATAAAGGAGGACAATATTCAAAATATGTGCGCTGCAATTTTGCATTAGTAGCATAATTTGAGAGTCTGTGCAGTGGTCACTGTGGAGCTGCTCTTAGGCTATTGGAATGGTGTCAGTACAAAGTGAGTGCCTAATATGCTTATTATTATTATTTGTAATATTTAATTTTTATAGCGATTAATACAATGTTTAGAAAGATGTTTTAATGGAGAAAATTGTACATCTTTATCTAAAAATATATGTTTCTTTTCTTTATTCAAAAATATTGTTACATTTGTTTTCTTTTTATTTATAGTTAATTATAATAAAGTTTTGTATTAAACTGTAATCATATCAGTTACACCTCAGTTACAATTATCAAAAGGGTAAGATAGCATCATCTCTGGAATCACAGCCAAATCTGTATTTCTGGGAGAGTATCTATCTGCCAATACTTTGGAGTTTTATTTACTCCCTGGTATCGGCTTCGCCCCCAAGAGTCCATGTTGGCTGGTCTCTAGAAAACAGGCGGTTCTGGCTCATCCTACAGCAAAAGGACACTCTGACACTAATGGGTGATGTTTTAAACGTTCATAAAGGAAGAGAATCAGAGGAGCTGCATCAGGTTCTGTGTGACAGAGCGCTGCAGCTGCTAGAGCGACAGATCCCTCTCTAAGTTCACTTCACACTGAGTCGGCAGAGCAGCTTGTCACAATGTTGTTGAAGAAATAATAAAAAACAGTAAAACAGTGACATGTTTGGTGACAGAGACACAAACAGCCAGAGCAAATGCTGCAGATGAGTCACAAAGAAACGGTAAAGCTGTCAAAAACCTGTTTTTCCAAATGTCTCTCTCTCTCTCTCTCTCTCTCTGTCTCTCTCTCTCTCTCTTTATCTCTCTGCCCCTCCCCTGCTGACTCACTTATGCTTAATCACGTATCTGCCTCCAGTCATTAACACACTGAAAGAAGTGTTGCACAACACTGTACAACACTTTTCCGATTCCTCATTGCATTGACAGTCTTCAAAATGTGTGTTTACATCCCAGCAGACCCAAACTCCCAGGGGTCACCTGTGATGTTTACGTTGTGAGAAGTGAAAGCAGTCATGACTTCAGGCTCCACCTTTCGACAGCAGGTCAGCAGTGAATGGAAAATGTGAGAACAGTGTCTTTACCTGTGGAGGTGAGAGGTGACGAGGAGGGACGGGGCGATGAAGAAGAGGAGGCCGAGCTTCGTTCTTCGCCTCTGGACTGTGACCACTGGCTGAGTGACCCGTCTCATCACCTAAACAAATGTAAGTAATATGATGATTAGGTAAAACAATGTGAATAGATTTGAACTTTCATTATTTAATTTGTTGATTTCAGGATTTTATGTTCTGAATGGATGAGGGATAAATCCATGAACTGGTAGATCTGAATAAACGGGACGATCCATTAACTGTGTTTCACTTTCTCTGCAGGTTTTCCTGTAAAAATCCACCTAGTCCATGGTGGGAGCGGGGGTGCACGTGCACACACAAGAGCAATGCTCTCATGCACAACAGATTCCAAGTGACAGGTACACAGGCCGAAGGGTGAAAGACAAGTTCTCACAGGTACGTGCACAACTGCAGCTAAAACTATGAGGTCTGTGTGGACGGTAACAACTTTATGAATGATAGCATGACCAGGCAGCAATGGAGAATAACACAAAATTCTTAGTTCTTAGTGCAAATTTGGTTTCTTATGACTCTGTGGTGGGAATAATAAGGTGAGCATAACCTTCTAGTTATATTTATATGGTTTATTTCCTCTAAATTATATTTTTTTCTGATTTCCCATAGGATATTGTTGTTTTTTGAAAAGTATCCAAAAAAATCAACATTTGAGGAACTTTAAGTGTCTGGAAAAATCCAAGTAAAAGTAAAAAAAATAAAACAAGTTCAGTCTTTTAAAGAAGTTAACGTCTAAAAGCACTTTCTCTATAAATAAATAAGTCCATAAATTAAGAGGAATTGAGATTCGTTTATTTATTTTGGTTTCATGATTGCACAAAACCTTCCATTATTTATGGCTGTTTTGTTGTTGTTTGGACCTGAAAGATTTATGGATTCCAACCATTTCAACCCGACCCACCCACACAGCATGAATACTGTAACACTCCCCTGCGCGCACACACACACACACACACACACACACACACACACACACACACACACACACACACACACACACACACAGACAAACACAGATGTGTGAAATGTTGTTTCATTTAATTGGCATATGTGTGTGTGTGTGTGTGTGTGTGTGTGTGTGTGTGTGTGTGTGTGTGTGTGTGTGTGTGTGTGTGTGTGTGTGTGTGTGTGGGCAGGACTCCAGGCCCCTCGTGGGAGGAACTCAGGTAAATGAGCAGATAAGGAGACAGGAGGGAGACAGACTATGCTGCCAGCTAAATATGCTCATGAACACAGACACACACAGACACACACACACACACACACACACACACACACACACATACACACAGTCTCGTCTCCACCATGATTTCAGAGGACAATGCATTGACCTACATCGATTTTTCTTTTCTCTGACCCTAAACAAAACGAGTGCTTCCCGAACCCGAATCACAAACTCGACCTCAACTTAACCTTCAAACCCGACTTCACTTTCAAATGTAGCATCGCTCGATAGCTTTGACTTGTTTTTTTGTCCTCGTATTCTATTGTAAACAGGTTTAGATCCCAAAACATGAGTAATAACTGGATCATAGACAGAGATATTCTCACACTCACCTGTGATGCTCACAAAAAAAGCGCCCACAACACTGTGTACGACCCAGGTACACACATAAATACACACACCTGCATGTGCAGACATCTGATTCTGTCTCTTACAATACACATTGTCCTGCAGTACAATAGACAAAGAGCCTCTTTCAGTTCCTGAGGAATGAGGTGAGTTGGTTAACGCGCACACACACACACACACACACACACACACACACACACACACACACACAAAGATAATACCCACAAAGAAGGGAGGAAACCACCCATATAAAAATACACACAAACAAAAAAACGAAACTCCTGTGTGTAAGAATCATGATTTTTTGTTTTTGACAGCGTGTCTGATTCTGATCCTCTATTGTGAGCTCGCCTGACAAATAGCAGCATTCAGCAATATGGGTGCATAGCTGTGTGTGTGTGATTGTGTGTTTGTGTGTGTGTGTGTGTGTGTGTGTGGTCTGTTTTGTGTCCAACTGTTCCAGTCAGAACCAAAACCTTGTCACATCTGGTGTGAACCCGTTCAGGATTCAGAACTGGTTCAGATAATTCCTCCTTGCAATAACAAGTTGCAGAGCTACAAACTCATACGTCAGTTTTATTACAATCTCTCTGACTGGTTTTTAATCACTGGTCAAAAAAATTGAGTTTCTGCTAAAAGAGAATCTCCTTCTCTCTTTCAAACTAGTGCAGTTTCAGTCAGTTTATTTTCCAGACTCATGAGAGGTCACCGTGAGCTTTGAAACACTGACATCGAATTAGTTAATATTTGAGTCAAAGTGACAAGTGGTCAAAATTATAAGACATATGTCCCAGAGGCCAAAAAAGTGTTTCAGCTGGGACTGACCCCCCCCCCCCCCGGCCCTCAAAAGATAAGCGGTGGATGGAACAAAGAAGAACGGCAGCAAACCAGTGATTCCAGCACCAAGGCTGAATGTCTCATTGTAAACTAGTGTCACTGCACCTTCTGTTTAAGAAGCTGCTTGTGTGTGTGTGTGTGTGTGTGTGTGTGTGTGTGTGTGTGTGCATTGTAAGCGGGTGGTATCAACCAGTCTCCTTCTACACGCCCTTCGGCATGTTTGTCTCTTAGCAACAATCCAGAACATGTCACACATGGCAGATTGGCTAATACATTGGGCACACACACACACACACACACACAAACACACACACACACACACACACACAAGCACACACACACCGAAATGACTGATGAACAATGTCACTGGCCATACTCATGGGGTAGTTTAACCTTTACTGCAATCTGTGTGTGTGTGTGTGTGTGTGTGTGTGTGTGTGTGTGTGTGTGTCCGCACAAAAGTGACATTTGAAGGATCACGTCTGTGACTTCCTGTGGCAGATCGTAGCAGATTTTGGCAGACACGGTAAGCGTCCTGCGTCATTTCCTGTTTTCTTGCCACTGGTGGTGGTCGCTCTGCGAATTAGCTCCGCTGCTAAAACACAACTGTTTCTCTGTAGCACTACAGCTAAAATCACCGGTCTGTAGTTAAACACTCGCACATACCAACCCTTACTCTATCGTGCTTAGTGATTCTGTGTTCTGTTTGAGCTCACCCTCGTAGCTCTATAGCAGCGATGTCTTCTCTCTCTCCCTGTTGCTCCACTGCTCTCTCTTGCTCCGAGTGTCTTATGTTTACTTACTCCTCTGCCTCCCTTAACAGTAGTGGTACATGTAATAAATGTAGTGTGTTGATAGCGATGGAGGCTCGGCTTAGCGACTTAGAAGCTCGGCTCAGCAGCTTAGAAACTCCGTTAGCTGTAGTTAGCCGGCTCCCGCTAGCCGCGGAGCCACCTAGCTTATCACGTGGCTTAGCCTTAACTAGCAGTCCCCAGACTAGTCCCGTGCAGCCGGGAGCGCAGGGCAGCTGGGTGACAACCCGGAGGGGGCATAGTGCTAGACTTAAAAAGCCCACGATTAAAGAGCCACCAGCTCACGTCTCAAATAGATTCGCTCCACTCAGCGAGGCACCCGCTGATAAACAGACTCTGATTATTGGCGACTCGGTTCTGAGAAACGTCAGGTTAGCGACACCAGCGACTATAGTTAATTGTATCCCAGGGGCCAGAGCCGGCGACATCGAATCTAAACTTAAGTTAATGGCTAAAACTAAAAAAGGTAAATACAATAAAATCGTAATTCACGTCGGCAGCAACGACTCCCGGCTTCGCATGTCGGAGATCACTAAAGTTAATGTTGAGTCTGTGTGTGCTTTTGCTAAAACGATGTCGGACAAAGTAGTTTTCTCTGGCCCGCTCCCTAATACAACAGGTGATGACATGTTTAGCCGCATGTTGTCTTTTAACCGCTGGCTGTCGAAGTGGTGTCCTGTAAACGGCGTGGGCTTTATAGATAATTGGCTAACTTTTTCGACAAAACCTGGTCTTGTTAGGAGAGACGGCGTTCATCCCACTTGGGATGGAGCAGCTCTCTTATCTAGGAATATTACTCAGTCTATTACATGACAACCCATAGTTGGGACCAGGAAGCAGAGCTGCAGTGCTAAACACTTCTCTGCGCTCCCTCTGGATCAATCACAAAACCCCATAGAGATTGTGTCTGTTCACCGTCCGATTAAATTATTGAAATTAAACAATAACAGAGCGAGAACTCCACACAAAAATTTAATACAAATAAAAACAACCTCTGAAACAATACAGGAAACCCAGACTTTTAAATGTGGTCTTTTAAACATTAGATCACTGGAAAAAAAGGCTCTTTTAGTTAATGAAATAGTCTCCGATTACAACATAGATTTACTGTCCCTCACTGAGACGTGGCTACATCCTGATGAATATGTCAGTCTAAATGAATCTACTCCCCCCAGTCATATCAATTCACAGGTTCCTAGAGAAATTGGGCGAGGAGGTGGAGTTGCTGCTATTTTTAACTCCAGTCTATCAATTAATCCTAAACCTAAACTCAGCTACAAATCATTTGAATGTCTGGTTCTTAGTCTTCCACGCCAATCCAGGAACCACCAACAGCCAATCATATTTGCCGTAGTTTACCGTGCTCCCAGGGCTTATACTGAATTTTTAAAGGAATTCCCTGAGTTTTTATCAAACTTAGTCCTAAAGACCGATAAAATTATTATTGTTGGTGACTTTAATATTCATGTTGATAATAATAAAGATTGCCTTAGCGTAGCATTTATTTCAATACTAGACTCTATTGGTTTCAGTCAGTGTGTGCACAAACCTACTCATTGTGGTAACCACACACTTGACCTTGTATTATCGTACGGTGTCGGAATTGAAAATTTAACAGTACTTCCGCGCAATCCAGTTCTATCAGACCATAATTTAATAACCTTTGATTTTTCAATAACTGAATATATGCCACTAATAAAAAATTCATTTTCTAGATGTCTACCTGATAGTGCTGTAGCTAAATTTAAGGAAATAATCCCAATTACATTTAAACCCGTATTAGCAGTAGATATAAACAACAAATTCTTTAAAACCCTGAGCTCCATTGAGATCGACCACCTCGTCGATAGCTCTGCAGACTCATTACGATTAACATTAGACTCAATAGCGCCTCTAAAAAAGAAAAATGTCAAACATAGTAAATTAGCTCCATGGTATAATTCCCAGACAAATGAGTTAAAACAATTATCAAGAAAACTAGAAAGGAAGTGGCGCTCCAGCAACCATGTTGAAAATCTAATAGACTGGAAGAATAGTGTTAAAGAATATAAAAAGGCTCTCCACAAAGCAAGAGCCGCCTACTATTCAAAACTAATAGAAGAGAATAAAAACAACCCCAGGTTTCTCTTCAGCACTGTAGCCAGGCTGACAGAGAGTCACACCTCCACCGAACCCAGTATTCCTCGATCCCTAAATAGCAATATCTTTATGACCTTTTTTAATGATAAAATTCAAACTATTAGAAATAAAATCAACCATCTCCTGCCCTCAATTGGCACTAATACCCTCCCAACAACAGAGATCTCAGAAACGGCTGAGAATCCTACCCATTACTTAGACAGCTTCTCTCTGATCACCCGTGATCAGTTTACCAAATTAATCTCAGGTTCTAAACCAACAACCTGTATCTTAGATCCCATTCCTACCAAATTACTTAAAGAAATTCTGCCCCTAATTGATAGTTCGTTACTTAACATCATCAATCTGTCATTATCATCAGGTTATGTACCACAGTCTTTTAAAATAGCTGTCATCAAACCCCTACTCAAAAAACCCACCCTAGACCCAGAGGTTTTAGCCAATTACAGACCAATATCTAATCTCCCCTTCGTCTCTAAAATCTTAGAAAAAGTTGTTGCCAATCAGCTGTGTGAGTTTCTCCGGGAAAATAATATATATGAAGACTTTCAATCGGGGTTTAGAGCCAATCACAGTACAGAGACAGCCTTGGCAAAAGTCACTAATGACCTTTTAATAGCCTCAGATCAGGGACTTGTGTCTGTCCTCGTTCTGTTAGATCTCAGTGCAGCATTCGACACAATTGACCATCAAATTTTATTACAAAGACTCAAACAGTTAATTAACATTAATGGAACCGCCCTTAACTGGTTTAAATCGTATTTTTCTGATCGCTCCCAATTTGTGCAAATTAATGATGAGTCATCTGTGCGCACAAAAGTTAACCATGGTGTTCCACAGGGCTCTGTGCTCGGCCCAATTTTATTCTCATTATATATGCTTCCACTAGGAAACATTATCAGGACACACTCGGTAAATTTCCACTGCTATGCGGATGACACCCAGTTATATTTGTCAATAAAACCTGAACAAAGTAATCAATTAACTAAACTTCGAACATGTCTCAAGGACATAAAAACCTGGATGACCCGCAATTTTCTCTTATTAAACTCAGACAAAACAGAGGTTATAATACTTGGCCCCAAACACCTTAGAGATGCATTATCTAATGATATAGCTGCGCTAGACGACATTGCCCTTGCTTCCAATGAAACCGTCAGGAACTTGGGAGTGATCTTTGATCCTGATTTATCCTTTAATTCTCACTTAAAACAAATTTCTAGGACCGCTTTTTTCCACTTACGTAATATTTCCAAAATTAGACATGTCCTTTCCCAAAAAGATGCAGAAAAACTAGTCCACGCCTTTGTTACATCGAGACTGGACTATTGTAATTCATTATTATCTGGCTCCAGCAGTAAGTCGTTAAAGACTCTACAGCTTGTCCAAAATGCCGCAGCACGTGTCCTGACGAGAACAAAGAGAAGAGAGCACATTTCTCCAGTATTAGCGTCGCTACACTGGCTTCCAGTTAAATCTAGAATAGAATTTAAAATTCTCCTCCTCACCTTCAAGGCCCTTAATAATATGGCGCCTTTTTACCTTAAAGAGCTGTTAGTACCTTATAAACCCGCTAGAGCACTCCGCTCCCAGAATTCAAGCCTACTTGTCGTCCCTAAATTCTCTAAAAAAAGAGTAGGAGCCAGAGCTTTTAGCCATCAAGCCCCTCGGCTGTGGAATAATCTACCACTTTCAGTTCGGGAGGCAGATACCATCTTTTCATTTAAGAGTAGACTCAAAACCTTCCTTTTTGATAAAGCTTATAGTTAGAGCTAATTAGTGCGCCAGAACGTTACTTGTTCTATTTTATGACACATGACACACGGAGCTTCTCTTTCCAGCTTCTCCTTCCTCTTCTCCATCCCTATCCCCCTTCCCCGGAATCCCTTTGCTTTATCACCCGCAGATCCAGGGCCTCTGTGGCCGCACCATGGATTGCGGTTTGTGGATCGTACACCGGGGGTCGCGGTGGTGGATCCATTGTGGCGGATTCTGGGCTGATCGTGGTGCTGGTGGCGGACCCTGTGTCGCGTTGGCATTGGGCACGGGCGGTGGACCAGGACCGCGGTGGTGGCTTGTGATGGGTCCTGGTGGGCGGCGGTGGACGGTGACTGAGGACTGGAGTGGCGTCTGGTCTGGGTGGTGGATCGTGGTCTAGATGGTTGCTGAGCATGGACTGTGCTTGCAGCGGGACTGCTTGGCATGTCATGTTGGGGTTGTCCTTCGGGATGTCTACCCTCATCAAATGCTGCTAGAGACTTTTATTATTGATGATGTTCTCCTGCACGTGGCATCTATTGCACTTCTGTCCGTCCTGGGAGAGGGATCCCTCACATGTGGCTCTCTCTGAGGTTTCTACATATTTTTACCCTGTTAAAAGGGTTTTTAGTAGTTTTTCCTTACTCTTGCTGAGGGTTAAGGACAGAGGATGCCACACCCTGTTAAAGCCCTATGAGATGAATTGTAATTTGTGAATATGGGCTATACAAATAAAATTTGATTGATTGATTGAGATTGCAGTAAACAGGTCAGAGCTCCATCAATGCAGCCAGAAGCCTTTTTTCTTCTCAATGACGTAAAAGAATAAAAACATGGAAACGGCTCCGGTCACTCCCAGTGTGCGTCTCGGGAGGAGCTGATGTGACACAAACACTCCACGTGTTCTGTAAACTGCTGAAAACATTCAGACGCTGATGATTCACGGTTGCAGCCTCTCAGACCTACACATTCCTCTTCTCCACTGGCTGCTGGTTTTAAATACTGTTCCAGAATAACAAGATGAAAGTGGGGCAGGATTCAGGTGAAGAATTACCCAGGGGTGACAGTCGGGTTCCCAGGCAGGTGGAGAGGGGCCATAAATCACCACTGCCTCTCCAGTCTATTGGGGATCTGCTGGTTTTTGTGTGAAAAGACGACTTTGTGAAGAAAAAACATGGAAATTATTCTAAAATGTGTGTTTCATGCAACTATAATTACAAACTACAGCTATTTGATATAACCTTCTGAAGTCTTCCACAATGTTTATTCACATTTTATGAATATTGAATGTATCTTGTGTCCAAATTCAACACTGCCCTTCAATAACAAATGCATAAACTTCAAGCTGAAATGATGAATGTTTCAATAGATTTCTGGAATAAGTAAATTGATTTACTGTCTATGGTAAGTGTGGCAAGGGCCCCTCCCACCCTGGGTTTCCCAACATAGATCAGACAACAGCTGCTGACCGGTAACACATGTTTATAACACAATTATAAACCAACTGACATGAAAGGTACCAAGTCTTTAAACACGCAATGTTATTTTGCAGATGGTATTAATACTTCTAGGTTAAAAACATAAATTAAACCTTAGAATTTAACGTGTTTCCTGCAGTTTGAGCTGTGATGTGCAGCTCTGCTTGTTTTTACATTTATACAACAGGTTGTGTTTCTACCGCCCCCTGTCGTCTTTCCGCCGCAAGCGCAATGCATGATGGTACATGCTCTGTTAGAGATCATCGGTTGTCTGCTACTTTTCACGTTACATGTTGGGAAACAATGAGTGTATGGCGAATTCCCAATTTGGTGGACTAGTGGATGATTTCGGACACTTCTTTGTTGGGCATCAAAAAGGGATTGACAGAATACTTCAGTACCACTTGGGTCCTGGACACAACTGGGCAAACAGTAGTTATTTATTAAGCTGTTCCATTGGAATATGTTTTAAATAATATATATATATCGTAGAGACTGAAATATTCAATCATTTACACGTGTGGTTCTTTGAGGCTGAGAAATATTCAGCGTTTCTGATCTGTAACCAGCACAGTATCGATTCCACAGGCCCGAACCCAAACCTCAGCAGAACTGTACGTCACTGTCCTGAATGCATTCCTCCAGTCTGCCATCTGAAACTCAAGCCCACTGACAACACAACATCTTCCTGATGACAACACACAACACCGAGCAGCGCATGTGTTGTTTGTTTGTGTGTCTCACGTTAGTTATACTTTGATCACACACAACTGAAGGAATGCATCAGGAAGTGGAGTCTCAGAAGTAACTGCAGGTGGATTGTGTGTAGCTTTGTGTGTGTTTGTTTACTTGCTCTTCCATCTTTGGGAGAAGGTTAGAATTTAAGGCAAAGACCAAGGCGTGTGTGTGTTTGTGTGTGTGTTTGTGTGTGTGTTTGTGTGTGTAAGATAGATCCAGCTTCATAATGATGGTGTCTGATATCAGAAGCCTGTGGTGTATTGGACTGAACTGTCGCTTTAGGCCCCAATTATGCGCAATCTTGTTACTCTCCAATTTGTATACACACCAGTCATTTATACACACACACAGACACACACAGACCCACACTCACACGATGCGAAGTGACCTTGAGAAGCGTCTGGATCGCTGGCATGTGGGCGTGTAGGCGTGTAAATGTATCCCTCGCTTTTCAAGCTGAATCAGTAATAAGCATTTCATTATTTCAGCCTCAGTTCCCTAGGGAGCGAACACACACAAACACACACACACACACACACACACAAACACAAAGAGAGAACCAGCGTGGTAAAAGGTAGCTATAGATGATACTCTCAAGAATTATACATTATAAAACGATAGCAAAATGTAGAAAGAAAGAAAAGAACAGAGTCTAGGTGGAGAAAGCAGGAGGCAGGATGTATCACACATAAAACTAGTTTACAGCACATGGACACCGGGGTCGAACCCTCATCGCCAAAAGCTCTCGCATCTCATTCTCTTGTTCCAAGTCGACATCTCCTTCGGCGTATAGCTTCACTTCCAAGTGATGCCAGTGGCAGTTAATGGTTTGTCTTGTGCAGGAGCATCTTCCCAAGGTCACACCTGACGAGGTTAAGCACGGCCTCCAGTGGAATCATAAAACCTTTCGGGTCTGTGAGTGGAGGTGGATGAAAGGAGGAACTCGGCGAGAGGGATTGGTTGAAGGCTGCACATCAGCGCGGGCCAATGGGGGCTGTGGTCTGTGATGTGTGTGGCATGTGAATGCTCATTTGAATACACGAGGAAGCGAAGCTGGAGAAAGGGCGACAAAGCAAGGGCGGCGTGTGTGTGTGTGTGGGGGGGGGGGGGGGGGGGGAGTCCTTAAGGGGGTTAAGCGTGAGAGTAACAGCATCAGTGCCGAGGACGAGCGCTAATAAGCAGATGATGTCTAATCGGATTTGCATGAACCAACTCGCTCAGGTGTGGAGAGACGTGCAAACAGGATGACAGGCAGGTAGTGAACAGGGGGGTGTCGGCCAATAGAGGAGCTGCTTGATGGAGGTTGTGGGAACAGCCCGAGTTCACAGACGCACACACATGTAATCAGTAGATTCACATTGTGCCGGATTTCATGTGAAGTTTGATTCCTTCTCTCTCTGGAGCTGTCGAACCAAACTGTGACTTCTGCTCTGTCGCTTTGAACGAGAGCAAAGTGAGTGTGTTATTCTTTAATGAGCTGCAACTCCTGCCGAGTTACTATCCCTTTAACCAGTAACACACATACACACACACACACATAATCACACACACACACACACACACAGCATGACAATCCTATCATTTATGACTTCTCACTGCAACCACTGTTACCCCCTGATGTCTTCTCCTGAATCCTCCATCTTCTCTCCTTCTTCTTGACTTTATCGGTTTGTGTGTGTGTTTGTGTGTGTATGGTGTGTGTATTGTGTGTCTTTTGCCAGGTCTAGTCAATAAACCACAAGCTGTGAGGTCTGGTCGACACAAACAAAACCCAAAGAGAACAGTTAAAGGAAAGAAAAAAAAAATGAAAATCAGACATTTATTTAAATGCTCTTAATCTGCTTTTCAAATGAAGTGGTGGAAAAACAATTTCTGCCTGGATTTCAATAACCCACAAATTTCACAAGGTTCTTTCTTCACGGATCCTTTCACCACATTTGTGTAGTTTTTACAAAATCCTGCTGAAAATTCATGCAACCGCCCTTTTCTCCATACCCTCCACACTCTTTCAAGGAAATTGGTTCCGTAGTTCTTTTGCATAATCAATCTGGATAACAAACAGTGATGAAACCATTACCCGGTTGGTGAAGGTAAATTAACAAATAGCAAAAATGTCAGGAGAGGTCATTGGAGCCATCAAAGCCCAACAGTGCCCTTATTAAACAACACTTAAATGAACTAGATCCAGATTGTTACTGGATCTGCAGCAAATGGCACAAACTCATATTAATCCCTAAACATTTATGAGGTTCATGAAAATTTCTCTGAGAAATATTTGAAAATGTTGAAAAAAAAACTCATGTCAATGCTAAATATAAAGTGAAAAATGACTGAATCTCCACCAATCTTTTGGAGGTTCTTCCCTTACCGATACCACATTCTTCCACAAAGGTTTTTGGAAATCCTTTCAGTTCAAACCAACCAGCAAACAAACGGACAGGAGGTGAAAACAACCGACTGGAGGAGAGACAAACGCACAGACTCACATTGATCCCTGATTTGTATTGAACACAGCAGCTGCAGATCTCAGGAGACAGGGTTGCTCCGTTTCTGCAAACATCTATTGACCCTGATGTGAAATCTGGATTTAGAGAGTGAAGCTGCTGTACCGGTAACATCCCGACTGCATTCATAGCATGTTTTACACTCTAATGTCCTCCAGTGGAAGCATGCACACAGACAACTGCAGCATTTATAGCACTGATCAATCCCATCCAAAGGCTCTCTGGGAACTTTTATGGCTACCAGTGCAGATTAGAGGGCTCACCAGACTTTTTTATTGTTCTCCCTGGCTCCCTTTAGAGAGCGGTGGACGCTTACGAATGCAGATCAAACTGTCCTCGGGGCGGAAGGGGCAACACGCTCGAGCTCTGGAAAACACTGGCCTTCCCCTTTAAGACGGAATGGCTTCTAAAGGCTTTGTGAATCCGGCCCCAGGGAAGAGGGGGAGAGGCCGGCTCGCGGAGCAGGGCAGAGACGATGGAGGGGAGATGGAGGGAGGCAGAGAACAGGCTTCAGATGTGTGTGGAGAATTAAGCTGTAGTTCTGGTATTTGGCGAAGGTTTATGGTAAGAACCAAATATTGACAGTGAATTTACTGTACTTAACCATATTTTAATATCTAAAGCCTTTTTCAGACAAAACAAATGTATATGTCACACATAAAGAATGCAGCATGATAATGTCAGAGTCCAACGCCTTGAGAACAACAGGAAGCTGTCCACAACATTCAGATAAGGGGGGTGGCGTCTAGTACATGCAATATCAGGACACAGTATATCATAATTTTTTTTTACTACTGTATTATCATGCCTAAAGTATATTCATATTTATATATTTTTATATATTTATCTTGCTCATAGTTCTTATATCATATAATACCTGTTAATACTGTACTATTCTATATATATTTCTTACTTTTCATAGTTTTTATATCATACAATACCTGTTAATACTGTACTATTCCTTATATATTTCTTACTGCTCATAGTTTTTATATCATACAATACCTGTTAATACTGTACTATTCCTTATATATTTCTTACTGTACATATCTATTTATTTACATTCCACTTTAAATACGCACAATACTCTGCACTTTACTGCCTTTTTTTTGCACTTCTGGTTAGATGCTAAACTGCATTTCGTTGTTTAAGTACTTGTACTGTGCAATGACAATAAAGTTGCATCTAAAAATACTAGTTGAATCTTGTGTTTTTGTTTACGTCAACACCGGCGTCTATAGGCATAGGTACTGTCCAAAGTACAAGCTATAAAGAGTAAACAAGAAAGGTTTCTCCAGGTATTACTTATGTCTAAATAAAAACCTGAATAATTATCCAAAGGGAAACGTTTTGGGAAATGTCCGAAGCTACTTACTCTGACCTTTGTGTATTTGTACACAGCCCGTACGGAAACATTCAGCCCCACGTCTATAAAACAGCTTATGTAACAGATGAGTGTTTCTCACAAAGCACAATGTAAGAGATACAGCAAATTACCCACCACACCTCGTTCTCTCCCTCCCACTCGTCCTCTCTCCTCTTTTTTCACTGTCATCTTATAGGTACCCAAGGGAGGGAAGACCACCTGGTAACCATGGTTACAGGGACCGAACGCCCCCCCCCCCCCCCAGTGAGTACACATCCGCACATCGTCTCACCTACACACATTAACACAAATACCTTACATCCTGTACCTGGTGCGGATACAAAGAAAATAAGAGTTCCTGAATATTTAGGCTAAGTATGAAGACAGAGCAGCTCATTGTCCTGAAGCCTGTGGTGGGTTCTGGGAAAAAGGGTTTGGTGCTTTCCAGCCGGGCATTAGTGGTTCTTAAGTGACTCATGGATTCCTCGAGGTTATCACATTCCCACCTCTGTATCCACCACATCACAGTTCATAACGTGGCAATTATGGTGTTTTGTTGAAGAAGAGAAGAGAAGATGAGGCTGCGATCACATTTACATTATCGACGTGGTGGGACCCGGACACGTCTGGGGAGACAGAGATCGGGAGGAAGGGAACGTGCCGCTCCGAGGAGAGAAAAATCAATCGGTTTAATCTCGGTGAATTCCAGAGGAAGGGAGGAGGAGAGACGACTAAACGAAGAAAGAGGAGGGAAAGAGACGGGTAGAATCCCCCCCCCCCCCCCCCCTCCTCCCATGCAAAATAATAACTGTAACAAAGTGTCTCTAATAGCATCTGTGACTTGTGCTAATTATCTCGCTTAATAAAACTTAACTTATTAAAAAAAGGTTCCTCTTCCATCTACTGGGCTGTTCATCTTATCAGCCTCACACGCTTATTGTTAATGGCCCAAGGGAAGTGAAGCGTTCGATTTGGAGAAAATATTAATACAATTTGAATAAACAGGCAAAGAGGGAAGGTGGGGCTATGGGCATGTCGTCGTTTAACTTCCTTGAATGAACTAAAGCAGCAAGTTAACCAACGTCAGGATTCATTTAGATCATTTGATTTGATTGATAGTATTCATTAGTGTCGTAAAGCTGTTACTACAACAGCAATCATAGAATAACTTCTGCTTTAGCAATTTCTCTGCAAGTTACAAGCACAACGTTGATTTTGCTGCTGCAATGCTTTATAATCAAGCTTTTATTTTGAAAAAGTTGAATTTGGGTCCGAAGATCAACAAACATTGAAATAGCCGACAAGCTAATTTATGTACGAACCACATACGTGAACACTAAATATTAAATTCAGTTATTTCATGAAGAAAAACAAAAAAATTACTCGGACTGCACTCAAACCAGGTAGGATGCATGTAAAGTTTTCCCACTTCACTCTGTACCATAGTTTATAAAACGCTCTGCACACAGCGTCCAGCACACAAACAATGGAAAGTGACAGTTTAATGTAGAACTGTATGAAAAGGAATAATACCGAGGGAGGTCTGGAGCTTTAACACAGGACAAGGGAACAGTATAAACAGACAGGTTTAGTTTAACTAGTAAATTTAACGTTTAAAAACATACTGACTCTTATGCAGACCTGATATTAAACTGACTATAAGGTAAGTT
The DNA here is from genome assembly GCF_947347685.1 of Pleuronectes platessa. Lineage (NCBI taxonomy): Eukaryota > Metazoa > Chordata > Actinopteri > Pleuronectiformes > Pleuronectidae > Pleuronectes > Pleuronectes platessa. The sequence goes on from NC_070634.1 coordinate 24,028,723, forward strand.
AACAAACTACAGATTCATTTTTTTCTGGTTAGACCCCATTGGATCACAAACAGGGCCAACTTAAGCTTGGTGCTTTTAACTGCTGATACATTTGGATTCTTTGGATTCTTTCCTCCTTGTTTCTGATCCGTGTACGATGTTTGCCAAGTGATTCTCCCTCTCTGGAGCCAGGGCAACTTTCCTCTTTGTCCAAAATAGACTAAAATATAATAATAATAATAAAGGCTGTGTTTACTTTAGTAGCAGAACTGAATAATTTCCGTCCTTCATTTCAGTGCCAGCGAACCTGAATTAAAAAAATTCTTTGACGACATTTTCATGACTGAACACTTCCTGCCTCATGTCAGCCTTATATGGTTTTAATATGGGGGGGGGGGGGGGCGGGGAATTATACAAATTCTCATATAGTAGCATTCATCCCGTTAGTGCAGGTAATTTAAAAACTTTGCTGAAGTTTAAAGTGTTATGAAATTAAACACTTTTGAAGCAAAAGTAGTGTAAGTTTAGAAAAGTGAATAAAAAATGTTCTTGCATGAAGGCAGAATATAGTTTCTTCTTTTCCAACCCGTTCACATCTGCAGCCCAGAGATAAAGAAACAGAGAAAAAAATCTTAAGCTAAATCATGTGTGTGTTTAAGAAAAGTGAAGGTCAACGATAAAGACATTAAAAGTCAAGAAGCAGAACAACACTGGATCCTCTTCAATCAGACAGAACGAGGCCAGCTATAAAACTCACTGGATTACAGAGACACACTGCAGACGCACTGCCTTCACACACACACACACACACACACACACACTTACATCTTAGAAATACAAAGACACACACCCACAAACAAAAGGCTCTAAACATCAATTTGTGCGTCACTCTTATATGCAAAGAGTGTTTCTTCTCTACTTGTCCTTTCTTGAGACATCATCTCTACATGTCAGCGATTCTCACACATAGAGAAGTGGTTTGCCTGCAGGAGTCAGAGAAGCATTAGATCGGCAGATTCAGAAGCAGATTTATCAGAGAGATTTGATTGGGCTGCATATATTCACTTGATGGCGTTTTATTCTTGCATTAACTATTGATTTAATGTAGAGCGCAGGCATAAATAACAAATAATTCGGGGGGGGAAATGGCCTGCTGTGTGCTGTATCTCCATGATTTGTGTTGTCGGGTTGGTAGTTTTTCAGCCTCAGTGCACGTGAGGCTCGTTTATATGCATAGAGATGCCGACGAGCAGATAGACGTGTAAAAAAATCTGCTTTTCCCGCTCTTTATTGGGATTCTTTATGCAGGAGTTCATTGCAGCTTGAGAGACACGATCCCAGGGCGCCGCCACCGGCTCGGTAAATCATAACCAGCAATTTTCTCTGCAAATAGCCAATGTACCAGTTTCGGGCCGGGAGGGAGGCGTGAGCTTCTGCAGGCCTGACACATCAAGGTTAGTGGAAAAGCTATGACGGATGTCCCAACACATACCTGCCTCCTGGAGCTGGGGAACACGAGTGTGATGAAGGACGAGACAAACAGCTCTGTGTAAATATGCCATGGAGAGGTTTTGGAAATGTCACGTCTTGTAGAATGAACACACCTGTGAACAAGCCGCTCAGCGAGGTGTCATCTGTGTTTTAAGAATAATACTAATGGACAAATACAAGTTCAGCCTTTAAAAAGTACATATTCTGCTTTTTCAGCTTTTCTTTCCTCTAGTTCTTTGGCATAATACCAACTTGTTGGTTATTCTGTCAAGTCCTCCAACAGAAGCCTGGTAAAACGAGAGCGGAGACAGTTGACCAATCACAACAGAGTGGGTCAGTTGGCCAATCAGAGCAGACTGGGCTTTATGGGAAAAGGGGGGGCCTTAAAGAGACAGGAGCTAAAACAAAGTGTTTCTGACAGAGGCTGACAAGAGGAGCTGCAGCACGGGACAGTTTGAGGAAAGTGACGTGTTTTCTAAATATTCGAGCATGTAAAACTTCTGAATTATGAACCTGAATGTGATAAGAATATATCTGCTTGAGATGCACAGCCTGAATCAGAGGCACAGAGAAAGGACAAGTAGAGACTAAAGAGGATGTTAAAAAACACTGGAGAGAGACGGGGAGTAAAGATTCACACAAATTAAGTCAAATTGATTTCAGCATCATAATGAACTAACAAGCTGCAGAGTCGTTGTGCTTCACTCCAGCAGCGATGAGGACGGTAATTACTCCCTGACAGTGACCTTTGACCCCCCCTTTAGATCCAGACCAGGGGTCAGAGATCCCATCACTCCATGACATCACAGAGCGACCCGATCTGTCGTCACTGGGGGAACCGGGTGATGAAGAATGTGGATGAGTTTCAAAAGTAGACCACTTCTAACAACGAGGCCATTCTGCACAACCACTGTGACACCACGCAAGATGTCAATAGCAAATACTGCTCTGACATTTATGATGTCATTGATTTGACCTGGAGCTAATTGGCTGGGGCACCACCAGTGTGGCCACGGCCGCTCCGGTTGCATACTTTGGAGTCATGGAAAGTTCCGTCACCCTGAAGGTGTCGGGGGTGCTCTCATCCGCTGACGGATTAATCAACGTATGTGTTTTTCCAGCTAAAGATAAACACAGGCTGTGGAGCCTCCTATAGAACACAGAGGAGCTGCGGCCGTACAGGACATTGATCTGTTTGCTCTTAATTCGTGGAAACACAGATGAGTGTGAACGAAGGTCAATACAGCAGATAAAATACAAGTTGTACAAGAACCAGAACTAGTTTTGAACCAAGAGGAATGATCTGATTTGTTTTTACGTGTTAATTGTTTAGCTGTATGTTGTTCCATCCATCGTCTGAAAATGCTTCTTACCAAAATCATCTCATTCCTTTGATTGATTCAGATTATTGTTAATGAAAGTTGATTAACACCCTCCAACGGACTCATGTGTTGGGAGAGTTTCTTTAATGGGTTAAACTTTAAATGTTCAAGTCTCTACAATGAATATAAAATTTGGAAACTTCATATTCCCTTGACCATTGATCACTAAATTCTGATCAGCTCATCCATGAATCCAGGTGAACGTTTGTTCAGTCTTTAAAGATTCACTGCAGATGTTTGTGAGGTGACAGCGACTTTAACCTTTGACCTTTATCCAACAAAATCGAATAATTCCATCCGTCAGTCCAACTCAACGTCTGGACCAAATTTAAAGAAATTGAGATCTGGTGTTCACAGGAAGGGACGGAGGAACAGAAACATAAGGACAGCCCGAAAACCTGGACAAAATTTGGTCAACGATGAGTTTTCTCATCACCAATTTAAATAAAATCAAATGTTATCCACACCCACACTGTGGGATGCCCTGAGGGCTCCTCAGGGCCCCCCATCCAGCCCCCACCCCCATCTATCTGCGTCACACATGTATTATTTATAAGCAGAAGCCCGGTGAAGAAGTCAAGAGATAAATGAATAATTATAGTTTATTTTCTCATCTCTGTTTTTAGGGCGACCTGGTTGTTAGTGCATCCTTTATCCCGGTCGCGGAGAAAAATAAACTGCTGAGAGCAGCAGAAAGAGAGATGGAAAAGTGTGTGTGTGTGTGTGTGTGTGTGTGTGTGTGTGTGTGTGAGGTTGAGACAGTTGAATCTCTCAGTACCATCCCTCCCTCTGGGTATTCCCTGCTGGTACAATATATGAAGAGGCTGTAGAACTGGAAAAGCATCTTTTATTTATTATGTGTGTGAGAAAATATGAGAAGAAAAAAAAATACATATATAAATATATATATATATGCTGATGTGTTATGTATTAATCAGAATCCCTATATTTGCATTAAGGCAAAGGACAAGCCTCAAACTGTGCGTCAACTCATGTGTCTATATTTGCTAATGTTTGTTTAGATTCAGGTTTTGTTTGTGTGTCCTTGGGTGTGTGTGTGTGTGTGTGTGACTCACCGTTCCTCTCGCCAGATGCTTCACAGCCATCTTCATCATCGCAGTCGTTCCCACTTCCTCCCTCTGTGTCTGCGCTCCCCCCCTCCTCTTCCTCCACTCTTCCTCTGGCTTTACTCGCCCAGCCGAGCTCCACTAACAGCTCCTGAACACACAAACACACATTTTAAAACACATCACAAACACACACCACATTGAATAAATAGTTGTTCACATTTTGTTCACCATTGAGGAGGAGGACAAACAAACAAATGGACAGGGGGTGCAAAGGTAACTTAGTATAAACTAGTACTGGGAGTGATGTGCAATCAGTGGGACGGACCCAGTGAAGGTGTTTCCCCTGTTTCTACTCTTAATGCTAAGCTTTGCCAACGAGCCCCTGCTTCAGACAGAGTTTCAGACTGATTTCATATTCTCATCCAACTCTCAGCAAGAAAGTTTATCCACTGAAATCCAAAGATTTCAAGCAGCCACAACAAAAGACTGTGATCACAAACACAGAAAACACTGACCAACAATAAAAAATACAGACACACACTCAGGTCAGCAGGCAGACTAAAGGGTAATTGAGGTCACGGTGTCTCTGTGTGGCTCCACGCTCTGTTACTGCAGAGTTAAGTCACAGCTTGGATGCTGTAACATGTTGCATCATTATCATGGTGGATGGAAATATCACGTCTCGTAAAAATATCCATTACATCAACCAGTACTTTTAAGAAAAAAGCAAATATGTCAAATAAAGTTTTTTTAAATCAAGGGTTGTGGAAAATCTAACAAAAAATGAGAAGATTAACTTTATCAAAGTTTGAATCTAGAAAAAACAAGAGTTATTGGTGATTCACTTACACACAGCGACAGCAGCAGATAATTGGTTCCCAGCTTGATGAATGTGTTACTGTTCAGAGTTAAGAAGCAGTGAAACATAAATCCCAGCTGAAGTCGGCGATAAGGCAAATGGCCTCAAGTTTCTTCTTGTTAAAGGAAGATGTATGATTCTGACATTTATGTTGTTTTTATTTCGCCGGTAGATAAAGTTGTTATATATGAACGGAGAGGGAGAAGTCACAGAAGTTTTCTTACATCTATATTAATGATTTATTATACCTCAGACAATTCTGTTCAGAGAATTTAACTTTACACAGGTCAACAAAGGACTCTGCTGTTTGGGATTTCACTATTAGAACCATTGTGTTAGATCTTTTCTATTGACGGTATCTTTTCTAACATGTGTCACAAAACTGAAAAAGATGAATAAAGAATACAAATATCCAGACAGATTGAGTCGGCAAATTCTAAATATTTTCAACTCCGCCATGGAGGTTATTTGACCCCCTATCTTTTTGTGTGTGTGATACTTTCAGCTGAATATTACCTGCTCTTTTTATCTAAACAAAAAAATGGACCTAAAAAGAATTCCTCAGATTGCTTTTTTCAATTAAAATACAGAGCAGGGATTCCCTCTTCCTAACGTTAGTGGTGTAATTCACTGGCAGAGATGGTTGGTGGACATACGGAGGAACATCTGGCCTCTGCCGTACAGTAGGTGAGGGGCAGCCATTGAAACAAGGGTAACGAAGGTTATTATCCGACAGCATGTCCGAGGGGACGTGGAGACGGACGCGGTGATTCACCATCGTGTCGTTCGACTGCAAATGGGAGCGGAGGAAAGAAGAACTACAGCCACGTGTCCACCTGGGCTGGGTTTCCTTAGTCATGTGGAAAGGTTCCAATAGGAAAAGACATTGGGCCGTGTGGAATTGAGGTGTGGCTTCATTAACTTCGCCAGTGAGCTCCATTAGTTTGGCTTTTAACAGCTGAATCTTGGAAGGATGAGACAAACAACTTCTTAAATTTTGGTACAGATCAGGACAAAATGGCAAATCCAGGATTTCTCTTAACTTAAACATTGCGATTTATTTATTTTGACATTTTCTCAGATCTCCGGGGGAATAATTCCTGGATCTTGATAAAAGAAATCAGACACATTAAAGGGACTGAGATCTATGAGTGTGTCTAAATTTGTGCAGCTTGATTTAATTCCTTACATTAATTAACATTATATATAAATCTTATTTAGCTGACGTGGCTTCATCCAAGGCCACTTCAATAACTACTACCACTCTACCCCTCAGCCTCAGCCGCCCAATTCAAGAGGACTCTTGTGCCTTAGCGGAGGTGATGGTGACAAATCCTCCACTTCCTGAATCCTGTCGATGGATGTAACGTGTTTCCTGATCCGTCGATTCAAACGTCATTCCAGAGGATTCAGGTTCAGACGGAAGCAGGAAGTAGAAAGTTGCAGCGTTCTAGCGAAGCCGCGCTCGGCCGTGTTTTCATTTGCCGCCACTTAGAAAAAAGGGTGGATGAGTAATGCTGAGTCCACGACCCTCTCAATGCAGGGGCAGCCCTCACAGGGTTGATTAGGCTCTTCCTGATTGGCTGAGCGTCTTCATAGAAATTATAATTGCCCCATTAGTGGGCGCAGCCGGCTCGAAACATAACCCACTGCAGCAAAGGTCTAATTAACATGTAATGGGACAGTGAGAGATAAGAGGAGACGAGGGGGGAAAACACGAAATAATTAAATTGCCAAGGATGCTTCTTTGTCCCGTTTCATAATTTCCCCGTCGTCTCATCCTCGGAGTACGAGAGCGTAAATGGCGAACATGACTGTCGAGAATAGTAATTAATAAACGGGGAGCGTTAATGTGTGTGTGCCTCGGATGAGCAGCCCCCCCCTCAGAGAAGCTATTGATGAGGCAGATCGCACACAGGAAGCACACCGCCTGTCCTGGATTTACAGAGGTGACCGTTAACTGAGATTTGTTTTGTGGGCTCAGATTTAAATCTATATATTTTTTTTATCTATCCATCTATTTCAGCAACCTTGATGTGTGTAGAACGCACATCTTGAAAAACCGTTCAACTTAATGGCTTCACACTTTGCATGTGTGATGTTAATGACCCCGAGGAAGTGCAGGGGATTCTGTGCCATTTGGACACATGATATATTAATACAGATTAAAACAGGCGGCAAGTGCTCTGCAGCAGTCGGGGGCTGGGGGGGTTTGGGGGGGGGTTGTGGATCTCCATCATGGTAACAACATTCATGGAGTCACTTCCTCTTTAGCAAATTGTCTTCCAAGTACAAGCACAACATTCATTCTGTTGCTGCAAAGCTTTATATGGAACTGAATTATGGTGCTTTTATTTTGAAAAGTTGCGAACTTGGGGACCTCTGAAATATCCCAAAATGTAAATTAATGAAAAAGGCCAAAATCTGTAAAATATAAAATCCGTCCAGAAACAAGCCCTGAAACCTGATCGTGGACACACAACAGCTTCATAGCACATAAACCAGGCAGGATGAACACAAAGTTTTCTACCTTGACTGTTTATAAAAAGCTGTGCAGACTACATCCAGCACACAAACAATAAAAGAGTCACAGTATCAAGTAGAACAGTTTGAGGAGGACTCAGTAAAGACATGGAGTAACTCTGAAGCAGCTGCTGAACAAGAGAACAGAACATTCCAAACAGGCAGGTTTACAACGGTCACTGCACTGGTCTCAATTTGGTCAAATTGTTGTTATATCTGACTTCACCTCTCTGGTTCATGCTGTGGCCTGGTAGCAAAAACAATCTGGCTCACGTGAATTACAAATCATAAACACCCTTTAACATCGTGAGTGTTTGAGCAAGTGTTGGTGCACGTGTGATCGTTAAGGTTCAACGTTCTTTTAAAAATCGACATGACACACGAGCACGTTACATTGAATTAATGGGGCCTGAGAAAGCAGATCCTGCACGTGAATGATTACATGGCTCATGTGTAGCGTGTTTGTGAACATGGCAACAGAGAATGCTGACTCTGCACATCCTCCATGTAAATTTAACGTGATTAATGGACCCACCGACTAAATTAGACGAAGCACCGAGCGCCTCAACAGCAAATGAAAATATAAAACCCACGTTTGCATAAATATTCCATTACAACCGAAAACATGCATGTTAATAGAATTTCATCAGGTTTTCTTCACATCGAGCACGGCTCTGGTTCCACATCAAAACACGTCAATGGTTTTCTTTATCAACGTTTAAGTAATTTTAATGATTCTATACAAAATGTGATTATTAATTATTTTTTTTACGGTATACTTTAAAGATAAAATATGTAAAATGTCTAAAAAGGACCAGAACAACATTAAATATTTATATTTTGTTGACTTTCAGTACTTACATCTATTAAAAGAATTTCGATAAATTATTTTCAAATCCAGAGAAATCCACAGTTTTATTCAAAACAATGAAACGTTTAATTTTCAGGGGAATCACTGAGAATCATTTTTATAAACTACATTCATGTGATTTCATGAATCACCATATTACCACACTGCCCCCGAGCTTCTAAGGGGCTGCATAAATCTGGTTTGATTGGTGAATAATTAATTTGTTATCGTATGTTATAATCCACATCTGCTGCTGACATTTAAGTTTATTGGATTAGGCAGCGCTGCACAAAGGAGGGTGAGGAAAACGACACACACACACTGTGCCCAGCAGCCCCCCCGCAGCGAGCTCCAGCAGCTGTATCACACCTACATCACACTTTACACATTCATATTTTATAGTAACAATAAGATCCAGAACATCAAACGAAACAACAGCATCATTATTTTATTGCGTCATTACTTTAAACACAGATATGAATTATTCTATCCGCGCAGCTTCGCTCCTGCAGAGTTCTAACAACCTCCATGTGTCATGGTCAAGGTGAGCACAGGAGATATTAATGTTCTGCAGCAGAGGCGGACCCAAAACACAGGTTATAACAGCCGAGGCTGCAGTGAACATGCAGCGCAGTGGGACAAATAAATTAAGGCAACTTCTATTTACATTTGTTTGTCCAAGAAAATAGACAAAACAAACAGAAAACAAGAAAACATTCAATTAATTTGTCAAGAACGCACACATCTACACAAATCTCTGTTTGTGTAACGCATATCTCTAGAACCACTCATCCGAGTGCACTCATCCACAGTTCGGCATGTGTATTAATAAGGGCTCAAGGATGTGCATTGTTAAGTTTGGTGCAGCTTGGACATGTGTTGTTACCTGTGTGAGCTGCTCCAGCCTCTGCTTGGCCCCCTTCAGGACAGGGTCTGTATTGCGGACGGTCATCTCTGGGTTTTCCCTTTGGGCCTTTAAGCTGCTGCTGACCACACGACCTGCATAGCTACACAATGACAGAACATGAGAAACACTAACACATCCCGACTGTGTGTTTGGGCATTTTAAAACTTAATTCTTGATTCTACTAAATTCTTCAAATGCAAAAAAAAAAAAATCCTGACTGCAGTGTATTTCCCACAGTGACATATTAAACAACCAATAGTAGTGCTGGGTCAGTAAACCAGTGCCGTAAAGGCTAGAAAAGCTTTACCAGTTTGAATAGAAATGATCCCTCAAGGTTCAACTATTGTCAATGATTTATCGGCTATTGATCCGGCTTATTATCTCTGCTCTAGACCTTGATCCCCATGCATGACCATCAAAAAGTTGTGTTTGTGTTGCTTGTGTAATTGTTGATATGCACTTATTTCCTGTGTGTGTTTCAAAAGAACATCCCAGATTTGAAAGAAGACACCAAACTAATTTAGTTTCAAGTTTGTAAGAATTTGTAGCTTAAGAGTAAAAGTACTACATCGTTTCTTCTTGCTTTAATTATGCTGAGTGCAGTTTCTGCTAATTCAAACTTTACATCCGTATCAGTACTGCATTCCAAATAACTTGAATATAACGACCATTTAAAAAAAGTTTTTCTAGATGATTGATCGGGTGGAGTAGTGGAAAGCAAAAGTAATGACCGACAGAAAATACAGTGATGCTTCCTTCTGTCGTCGGCTTCAAGCAAGTAGCACATCATTTTGTCTGAGTATGTGTGTGTGTGTGTGCGTGTGTGTGTGTGTGTGCGTGTGTGTGTGTGAGTGCGTGTGTGTTGGCTGCAGAGTGGGAGGATCAAAAGGAAGATGAAGTGAGAGAAAAGCAAAAGGGAAGAATCAACAGTTCATGACTCATACTTTTCCATGTGTCCAAGTTCCAAAGCAGCTTCTCTAGTTAATACAACCAGCCACCGACCAGCCGCTGAGTCCACGCCCTCGAAAACACAAACACACACACTCTGGCTATGGCAACGAGGGAACAGAGAAGTGGTGGGTGGATTTCAAAATGACTAAACCCAACCAGCTGGTCTGAGATCAGATCCATCAGCTTAACAAGTTTAACAAATGTTTGTTCTGTTCTCACGCAGATGGTTTCTCCTGATAAAAAAGGTCTTTCTCAGCTTCGTCTGGTTCTTTTACGTGTTCTGTGAACCAGGCCGAGACGACACAAGCAACGTAAAACAAGAACACAACAGCCAAAACACAACGGAAACACAATCACAATGGACGTAGGATGTTGAACAATGAAATTAGCAGCGTTACTTTGTGGAAACCCAGTCAAATTGTGATGCTCGTCTACTTTGGGTGATATGGTAATTTGCTTAATCAACGAAAAAGGAAAAAGAAAACATCTGTTCAGATATTATGACGATGAATTTGTATTCATATGCTTCAGTTTACCTTCACCAAACTAAGTGGAAATATAGATTAGAGGGAGATATTGTTTATCAAAAGATACAGATTAACATGATTTATAGATTCATTGCTCAGTGTTAATATTCATTCATTTACAGGAGAGATGCAATTATCATTATTGTTAAGTTTTTCTAATCAATCTTATTTGCTGCAGTTCTACACAAAACCTTTTCATAATAACCCTGAACCAACCACTCCTGGAAATAATTACACAATCTGATATCGCTGGTCAACTATTTTTGTGGTCTGCTGTTTGTTCATATCTGTAAGTGTCTGTTGAAGCATTGATTTTAAGCCCTGAACTCATCCTGGGGGGTTAAACCCAAACGTTACTGGTTGATTTCTCAGACATGGATTTTGTTTTCATCGCCACAAAAAAACAAAAGGGATGGTTTCAAACACCGTCACCATGGAAACTGCTTAGATCGACTCCGAAGATGCGCCGAGAACCAGAAGAAGATCCTGAAGCTGCATTTAACACACAGCTCTCACCACATGTCCAGGGTTAGAGAGCAGTGATACACACACACGTAAACAAAACAATGATGGAGTATTATGGTAATAACAGGATACTGGTGTGTGTGTGTGTGTCTGTGTGAGATCTAAGGCTTAGCAGATCAACCCCCTCTGGACCGATTAATAAAGATCTAAGGCAATGATGTGACGGGGAAAGAAAATGAAAATAAGTCCGAGGAGAGAGAACAGGGAGGAGTGTGAGAATTAAATAAATAAAAGCTCAATTAAAAACCGCAGCCTGTGTAGGAGAGCCAGTGGACTAGTGGCAGAAACATGGACTATGGGCAGAAAAGGTCTCTGGTTCGACTCCACAGATAAACAACAAAAAGACGAACCTGGATTGAGCTGTCCAAAAATCCAAGAGGATTCTACCTACCCTGTCTAGTGCCCCTGAGCAAGGCACCTTACTCCCCCAACATCTGCTCCCCAGGGGCCGTACATGGTCGCTCACTGCTCTGTGTGTCCTGCACCAGATGGGTCAAAAGCAAAATTTCCCTACCTGCATGTCTGTGCATGTGTTTGGGACAAATAAATGCATCTTAATCTTAATCTTAATCTGTGGCCCGGAGGGGAAAATCCCGAGATTCCACGGACTCCAGCAAAGATTTTAGCGATCAGTGTCAACACCACACATCTAATGAACTTGTCAACACAATTTCATCATCATCATGTGCTCTTCATGTGCTCTTCTTCATTAGTAACAATGCAGCAGAGTGACAAGCAACCGATTGTTTTCACCGCAAAAACCCCTTCGACAATTAGACCGGAACAAACTAAACTGTTCAAAGATTGGTACGAATCATTACAGGGAGGTTTCAGCTAATTGTTGAGAAAAAGCCTTGAGGTTATAGAGCGCTGTGAAATATTTGGCCCTGCTCTATCGACATGCTGTTCTCGCCGAGGGGTCGCCTCCAGCCGTTATCGATCGGCCGCTCCAGGACGGGTGACAGGTGGGACAACACCGGAGGTCACTGCAATCTCTGCTGCAGATGCAGAGGGATCATATCGGCCAATTTCCACGACTATGCAAGATGAATCAATTATTAATATGCTGGGGTCCGTAATGATCGGTGCAGTAGAACGATCAAGAAATAATCCATGTTGTTTAAGTCATTAACGCTGACATCTTTAAAGGGTCTTATGCACAAAATCAATCAAAGAATTGTGGGATATATTAATGTTCAGATTAATAAACAAATAGCCCCTTGCTTGTTCTTTAATTCACTCAAACTTGTGTGCACTCATATTTTGTAGCTTGGACAGATTTCCTGTGCTCCAGCTTCAGCTCACACTTCTTCTGTGTGAACGAGGAACGTCCTCTCTGGGATTTCTCCGCTGCTCTTGGTGTTTTTCCTTCGTGCAACAAATCGGAGAAAAATTGTCCACTCAGTAGAAAGCTGGGTGTAGTGTTGACAAATGAAAACGTTGCACCCTCTCGAGGATCATGAGCCGAACCAATATGCATTTTGGGTGTAGAACAACACATGTATTGGCCATTGCATATGTTTAAATATAAATTGTCTGTGATTCCTCAGACATCAACTGGGAATAGAGGCTTGATATAAGACATTAAAACCAAATATATTGACTGTTTATTCTGTCAAATAAAAGTATTTGTATCAACAAACAAATACAGATAGCGTTATGTTTGTGAATGGCTCATATTTACAGATCGAATTGGCCAAACACTGCATCAAATTTTCAGTTCTAGGTGATGAATCTCCCCTTGTAGATTTTGTGTGTATTTGACTTTACATTCAGGTGCAGTGGATGATTTCAGCCTCTTCACCCCTAAAACGTTTCCCATGCTGTATATATATTGGAAAGTGTCAGTGCTGTGAATGGGTTATTGGCCGCTCTGCAGAGCATCGTGCTGCTCCGTCTGTTTGACACTGCAGACGATCATATTGCAGGAAAAGCAGCTGTAGGTGACAGAGAGAGGTGCGACTGTGAGAGACACATAAGATCACACCAGCACCACAGTGCTGCCCTCGGCTACTGCAGGGCTGCTAACAGTAACACACACACACACACAGACACACACACACACACATAGAGCCGTTCTTCTGTCTCATCCCTGCACCAAGCGTTTATGGCGACTGTACAAACACAAATACACACTCACACAAACATCCTCATTCCCAATAATGGAATTTGGACTGCACACCAAATCGGTATTCCTAGTCATTTTGAAAAAGAGATAATTTAATTATTTGGTCTTTTATCATAATATAGGTGTAAAACTGCTGTTGTGAATTTATTTTGAAAAGACGGGAACCCCAGTCATCTGAAACAAACCAACCTCTATATAAAACCTCCTTGTATCCCGCGGTCCAACTGCCTGTGGTGATAAACAGGCTCAGAGAACAGGCCTCATAGGAACTTGATCTTCAAAACCACCAAAAAGAACACACTGAAATATTTCATCAAAGACACTTGAGGTTCATCTATTAAAGAAGCCAGCTTCTCAAATGTTTGGTGAGGAACTCTAGAGATGATGTCTCTTAAGCATCTGAATCTTCATGTGGAAGACTTCAGAGTCAGATATAAGGATGATACCCACATCTTCACAGACTTCAAGGAGCTGCACTAACACCCTGAGCTGAGTCTAAAGACACTTAAAACACCAATATTTGTCAGATCCCGAGAGTTTTTCTTCAGGTGTGACTTCAAAAGTGCAGCGTCCGCGGATTGAGACACATATTTCAAAGCTGAAGAGGCGTCCCTCAAAGCAAACTGAGCAATGAGAACAGACAGATAAGAATTTGCCTTTGACTCTTCTTTGCACATCGGATGGCAGAAGATATTCAGCAGCAAAAATTATTGTAATGTCAAAATCAACTTCTCAATAGGCCTCTAACTCCTCGGGATAAATATCAGCCATATTCTTAGAATGCCTTCAGGATCAAAACAAATGTTCAGCCTATCAAAACATAATAATCATAATATCCTTATTTATATTGCACTTCATAGAAGACAAATATAAAAAAGCAATCACAACATTTTTTAATTAATATTAATTGTGTGACAATAGTTTAACATTCCGGCTTCAACAATGCAAAACCTTTTTTTAAAATAGATTTCAAGCTTCCAAACACTGAGATTCAAACTTTCAAAGCCTTTTTTTCAGTTTGGGAACATGGCATGATATTTATTCCATAGGACATACAACTTGTTAAATCCTGTGGACGTCAAACATCTAAATGTACCAGGTTATCTCAAACTTAAATTCACAACATTTACAAAAAAGCCTTTAAAACCCTGAGCTATGGATCATGTGTGAACCTCGAGACACAACAACCCCAGTAAGAGCTCACATCCTCTTTATTCCTCTGCACTCCCTGAGAATTTCTTTTTTTAAGGCATTTCCCTGACGCACAACACATTCCTTCATTATACAAAGCATGAAAGGAAAAGGGTGTGGCAGGTCTTCAGTGGTGGAGGCAGAGTAACAGGATGATAGGAGACAAGATGCCTCCCTCTTTTGGAAAAACTGCGCCATTACAGTTGTCCAGGCTTCATAGAGAAAACAAGATACAGGTTTGTTTTATATAAACACAGAAAAAGAGGCAACAACCAATTACATCTTCCTTCGCGCTGGAAATTTCCCTGAGACGGAAACACACTTCATCATCTTTATCTCCTCTCCTGTATCGTCCCTCACTTTGCCGCCTCTTTCTCTGCCTCGCACGTACACACACTGTCCCCAACACAGACATTTGTAAGTGAAGTGGGTCAGAGGGCGGAGGAGAGGGATTGTGGGCTCTGAATAGAAGGATGGAGCGATGAATGGACGGCTGAATTAATGAGTGGACGGGTGGATGGATGGATGCAGGAGAGGGGAAGATGTAAAGAGGTCGGAGAGGCACAGACTGGCTGCGCTCCAACATCGTCAAAGAGAAGTTTCACCGCAGCACAGACGGGGACGGTCTGAGGGTCTGTGAATGTTTTGGAAGTTCAATTCAAGGAATTGGTGAAAATATACCTTTATGCAGTTTGCAACATTAAGTTCTAAAGTCATATACGTCAAACTGCATCTTTAAAACGCATTTGCAAACTGCAGGAATTGTGATATCGAGGGTGTCATCATCTGCATTTATTAAATACATTATATACTGATCATTTGTTAAAATATACGTGTGTATGATATATTTATTTATATTATTGAATGTATTCCTGAGTGTTGGTGCTTTGTATTTAGAGGGCGTCCTGCTCCACTTCTCTTAAAATAACAGCAACAGGCCATTACCTAATACAAGGTTTACAGGCCTTCACTGTCAAGCTGATGGTGACATAGCAATGTGTGTGTCTGTATGTGTGTGTGTGTCTGTCTGTGTGTGTGTTTGTGAGTCTGTGTGTGTGTTTGTATGTCTGTGTAATATCCTTGCAAGGCGTCATGGCCTGTTTCATATGGCTGGAGCATTAATGGAAAACCTTTTTCATAACAGGAACAGATTCCCTACTGAGATGGATGGAACTCAGCGCAAGTGTGTGTTTGTGTGAGAGCGTGTGTGTGTGTGTGTGTGTGTGTGTGAGAGAGCGTGTGTGTGTGTGTGTGTGTGTGTGTGTGTGTGTGTGTGTGTGTGCACGCCCGTTTGTCTCGTTACCAGTTCAAGTTGCCAATGTAATCACCATGAGAAAGACTCTGGAAACGAACTCGCTAACCTTCACAACACTGTCACCCCCCTGCCCTGGCAACTTTTAGAAACACACATAAACACACACACAGACACACACACACACTTTTAACTGTCTTTAAATTTCTTATTCTTTCAATTACAGTTACAGTTCCATCATCGGTCCATCATGAGCATTAAAAGCCAGATATGAGCGTTTCACTGGGGCAGGTGCCCGGGTCCCCACACTGCATGTAGCACAGCACACATACCTCTCTGCCACGTCATGGCCGCTCCAGCACGTGTGCTGCTCGACCTCCATCTCACTCTCACACAGCATCTCTGGCAGCTCGGAGAAGAACCACTGGTACCGCTGGATGGATCCCTCAAACTCCCTGGAGGAGAAAGAGAGTAGTGCACAGCTGAACGCTTGAGTTGCTGCAGAGACGGAGGAGTAAAAACCAACGGACCATATGTTTAATTTGTTCCGATTAAGACTTCTTGAGCCAAATTGCCTGTGAACTCCCGTCTGATAGACTCTGGTGAAGTACTGGAAACAACATGGGGGAGGGAAGAGGAAGCTCTGAGCACTTTATATTAGATTATAGACAATTGAATAAAAAAATTTAAAAAATCTGATTAACACTTCCTGTATGTTTATCCTTGGTGACATCAGCAGTGATGTCACCAGGAGCCACAACATGTGAGGGGACATTACATGTGCAACATGGGAACATGTTTATGAAAAATAAACACTTCTAAGTTTGCCTCCTACAAGTTCTAAAGTCCAGTCTGGTCCGGCTCCCCACATTGACTCTGCATGTTTGAAGACATTTATTATAAAGTGCGGTTTTGACCTGCTTGCCATTACGACTGTGGATATTTGTGTTGTTTAATATTTGATATCTTTATTCACCCCCAAAATTGTTTTAAAGTTTATGGGTAACTTGTTACTTGTTATCTAAAGACAGATTGTGAGTTGTAGTGGATGTAGAAGAGATTAATAGAAGAGAGAGATTCATTTACCTCGACAGTTTTTTCAGGCTTCGACTCTTGTCACCTCTGGAACCTTTAAGAGGGAACAACCTTGAGGAATACACACACACACACACACACACACACACACACACACACACACACACACACACACACACACACATACGACTCATTTAATTCTGCCCCAGTGTTTATTTTCTGACCCCCAGTTGCTCCACATACTCTCGTACATTTGATCAGACTGAACTCACTTCCTGGTTTGTTGCTGTGGACGTTGATGAGTGGCTGATGGAGGTGAGGTCACAGTCAACCTCTCTGAGGTCAGTGATGTCACGGGGGTCACTGAGGCTGTAACATGGGAGGTGGTGGGTTTTGAACTTGTGGTCACGGGACCAGGCTCCTGTGGGCCACACACCTTCTCCACCTGAGGAGGACACAGTTTGCATGGTGGTAATGGAATTGTTATTGTCCACTTTAGTGAGATATAGTTAAATCTAATGGTGAAGTGTCATGTTGCAGCTGAACACCCCCTCAGCTCACCCTCTCCTTCCAAACATGAAAGAGAAACAGTGATTACCTCCAGTCGTCCTAAAAACTCAAAAGGTCTAGTTTGTCCAGTTTGGGCTACTGTAAAAAAAAATGGCCGCCTCCGTAGAGAGGAGCTGCTCCTAATGTAAATATGAAGTATTTAAATATAAAGGGACCATTATAGATTAAAGAAAACAACAATTCAGATGAAGCACACTAGTGAAAACATCACCAGGATTATGTTATAATCCATTTTTGCCTATAGATCCCTTTCACCTCAATCTTACCCACCGGACCCTTAAAGGGTTAACGGTTATAGCCTTTAGTGCTGCGTCTAATGAATAAGAAGCTTGATCAAATATTTAATGAAGTGGCATTTTCTTATTAGCCACAATTAGCAGTGTGCGTCCGCTTGTGTGTTTGTTTACCTCTCAGGAATCTACACTACTAAGTCCACAATGTTCTCTCTAAGTTTGGACCGCTACGCCACTTCTTCCTCCAGCAGTGTGTGTGCATGCATGTGTGCGTTTGTGTGTCGTCTGTTTGTCCAGAGATTAGCGACAGAAACTTTCTCATCACTTAGAACCAAGCGGCATTCTGGGTATCGGTTGTCCCGCCAACCACAGTCTTTGTCTGGCACTGGATCTGTATTCACACACACACACACATACACACATACACACACACAGAGACACACACACACCCATGCAGACTGAGGGGAACCCCAGATTTTCTGAAGAATGAGGCTGTTTTTAGCCCATCTAGGTACAAGGCCTTTGTGTGAAGATGGAACTGCCAGGCTGAACGAAACCCACGGCCTCGACGCTCTGTGTCCAACATTCAAATGACATTATCATCGGGGCATACGAGCGGGAATGCTTCTGTGAAATGTTAGCGCTACAGGATTAGCTTACGGCTCTTTGACGATTGTGTTTCACAGAGGCACAATTACTTGAAGATTACGTAAATGAAGATGAAGATTCTGCATTTTTATTTGGATCTGTATCAAAATAACCCACACTCGTAGATTATCAGTCGCCTTAATCCAAACAAATTCTCGGAGAAACGAATGAATACCTAGTTGAACCAAAAATGGATCTCTTCGTCCTTTGGCCTTGCGCCACCGCTATAAAACAAATTCCATCGAAATCGTTTTTGTAGTTTCTGCCTAATCGTGCCAACAATAAGCACCAGAAGCATGATCTCTTTGGCAGATCATCCCATTTCCCATCATCCTCTCTGCTTACCGTGGCGGTGATGCGTGGCCCGTGCAGCTGAGCGTGCAGTATGGCGTCGTTCACGTGGTTTCGGACGGCGAGCAGAGCCAACTCCAGGCTGTTGTGGTTGCTGCTGGTTGCTAAAGTGGCGGATAGCCGCTGGAGCAACACCACCAAACTCTCCCAGGGGGCGCCGAGTTCTGATACACCGACCTAATGGAGTCACAGGGAGAGTGCAGAGGGGATAGAAGTGAATAAAGGGGGGGGCTTAGATGTCTTGGTGTCTTGGTCTTGGAACAATGTGCAGGAGCTTTGTTCTGATTTCTTGATTCCAACTGCAGCTCAGACTTGTGCAGGAACCTTCTGACGTTCAAACTATAAACAGAGATGAGTTCGCGGTGACGTGCAGCTTCTCTGGTCAAGACCACATTTCCCATGAAGCAAGTTGTTCCCTTCATGGTGGGAATGTTCCTCTGTTCCTCTGTTGCTCCGCTGAGGAGGATCAGCGTGTTGGGAGTTGTTTATTCATCTCCGCTTTCTTTTGCTTCCAAGAAACGTTCACACAGGATGAGCGGTGACATCTTCCAGTTTTGTGCTGTAATGAAGTTCCTCTATTGTGGCCACTGTTGAAGCTGTCCAGCGAAATTCAAAGCAGCCTTGAGAAGACGCACTGGAAGAAAATACCAGTTCTCTTGGCAATGCTGTTATTACTCGTCATTCTGAGATGTAATGTGGGAATGAGCTGTTGATTTTAAAATGCTTTGAGTTACTGATTAAACAATGGGAGAATTGTATTACCGTTAGAATCACCCTGGTGATATTTAAAAACAATTTACTTTAAATGTAGCATGTAATTAAAAAGTCAAATTAAAGGAAGACAGACATCTTCTTAGAGCAAACGATTCTGGATAAACCCAAATGATCCGGAATTTCTTTTTGTGTATAAATGACAGAAACAAAATTATATAAAATGTTATTTGGTCAAATGAAGAGTTGCTGGTGGAACTTTTGTGAACTTGGCACAGATAAGTAACTGTTTCCTCCTGCCTATTTGTTTTTAAGCTAAGCTAACACACAGACATCAGAGTGGCATTAATCTCACTTTCTCCAAAAAGCAAATGAGTGTGACTTCCTCTTTAATGCACATTCAGATGAGGTTATGACGATATAGACATAGAATCTAATCCTGAATATATGAATGAATAATGGGAACTTACTGTAAATACATCGTAAAGGAGACTGGTTAATAATTTCAATTTGTGTCATTACTTGAAAAGGTGTCCATCCTCTAATGTTCAGAAAACACGTGACTTTCCTCAGACTGTCCATTGCTGCAGCTCCTCGTTTCAGCCTCTGTCTGAAACGCTTGGATTTAGCTCCTGTCTCTTTAAAGCCTCCCTACTGATATAGCCTAGTTCGCTCTGATTGGTCAGATTGCCCACTCTGTTGTGATTGGTCAAACGTGACATCCGATGACACCACATGCTGCAGAAGTATGGGCCTAACTACTGACGAGGCATTTCATTCTGTGGGGGAACTTTTACATTCACAATAAGAACCTATATAACTCACTACAGGAAAGAAACACTCAAAAAGCATCACATGTTTAAACACACAGCCCAACAGTAAACGCACAAACCATGAAACCACTCACCAGACATCCTCTCATGACGTTGACACACAGTCCGGTGCAGGGCCGGATCAGGGTCAGCCCTCTGCAGTGGGAGCAGTACTGCATCCTCACCAGGCCTCGGCCACACTCTCTGGATAACGTGGCCTTCTCGGTGGCGTTCACCACCTCACCGGCCAGTCGGAGGAGTCGGCTCAGTGCTCGGCCGACCCCGAGCGCACGGGACAGGCTGCTGACCAGGAGGCGAGGATGGGGTCCGAACGGGCTGACATCCTGCCTCGTCAACCGCAGGCAGTCATCGTGGGTGGTGGGGGCGTGGGACTGGAGGGACGTGTGGCCGAACCCGGGGTTGAGCAGACGTCGGTACACCAACGGGAAGAGGTCGTTGTAGAATCGACGCACGGTGTTCTCCAGGGAGGAATCCGATTCTCCGGAGAGGTGGCGTTTGATGCCGTCGAACAGCTGGAACACTAGGGGGCGACTGTCGGACACCAGGGTGGAGTAGGCGCTGTCGAACAGGGAGCTGGTGAGGTTCGACATGAAGGACACGAGCGACTCAAAGGTCTCTGGGACAAGAGGGAAGACAGAAGGAGGACAATCAGCCATAATAACAAGTCAGGAATATGTCAGTGTTAAGCATAGAGTGGTAAACACACACTCGTCCAATCATGAGTGAGTCTCAGCTGTCAAACACGATGTTCCACGATGTTTCTATACAGCATCAAATATCCTAATAAAACAAAACTTATCAGTAAGATTCACACTTGAACAAACATCAGTGTGGTAAGAACTACCCAAACATCTCCAGGAAAATTAAACATCTATTTGATGTGTGATTTGATTTTTTAATTTGATCCGTGTTCCATCCACTAACATGGAGGAGGGGACATTTCTGACCAGATTCATATCCATTTTACTCAGTCCTCTGTTTACTGACGTGTCATCACACTGGACGAGGAAATGTTTGAGCAATCATCACACATGGAATGTCTGGCTTTGTGACCATAAATGTGCTAAATGCTATATTTGGTATTTCCACTGTATTTTAGAAGGAAACCAACTTTTTATTAACTGGCTCTAGTACTTGGTTACATTTCAGCTTAAGATTTTACATTTAAACACAGGAATTTGTCTAGGAATCAAATAAAGAACTAAAGGGAAACATCCTCTCTCAACTTCTGCTTTAATTCCATTAAGTGATTGAATTATCCAATATTTCACAAACAGCAAAGAAAAGAGAGAAAAGGAAGAAAAAGAAAATATATTTCTGTATCGGAACATTGTTTTCTTCCATTAATCATCTCGTGACTGCTAATTTTTATCTTATGATCCTCACAGAGGAGCTCCACCATCAGATTGGGAGGAAACTGTACGTGACGTAGTTAGAAACAATCTCCACCTCAATCAGCCACAGCTGAAAAATCTACACTCATATGAAGCACGTTACTGCAGAACTAGTCTTTTTACTTTTTATACTTTAGAATCATTTTCATGGTAATAATATTGGACTAAATACAGGACTTTTACTTGTAATGGAGTTATTGTGTATTGTCGTATTAAAGGACATTATTACTTCTCCCACCACTGCTAATACACATAAACAGAGCTGTGAGGTTATTAAACAAAATTGGATAATATAAAGAGTAATGATCAAGCAATATTAATGGTGCAATTTATTTTCTGATTACTGACTAAAAACTATGTTTTCCATATATGGTGATAAATAAAGTCTCTGGATATACTGTAAATGAATTCTTCATATACACACATATATTTGTTATTCTTGTAACGACCTTGTTCTGACTTTCTAGATCACAAATAATTTTCCCTACCCTGTGTTATCTATAGACAGGTGATAACGAGGCGCTGATCTCATGATCCACTGTGTTTCCTTTACGTCTGACAGGGTCTAACAAACAGCACCCCCCCCCCCCCCCCATCCCTTAAAGGTTGCTGTAAACCAGTGGGTGTGTGTGAGAGAGAGAGAGAGAGAGAGAGAGAGAGAGAGAGAGAGAGACAGAGAGACAGAGAGACAGAGAGAGAGAGGGTGACTGTGTGTGGGGCTATGTTTGAATTTTGCCAAGTTAAAAAGTGTGATGTCAATCCGCTGGCATCCTGACACACACACCAAACACACACACACACACACACACACACACACACACACACACAACCTGACACACACAACCACACACAGACACACCAAACACACATTGAAAGAAACCTATTTATCTGTGAATTTCAATGTGCATGTTTGTGTGTTTTTGTTTATATCAAGTGGACTAAATGTGTGTAATAATGCAGCAAAGTTTTGATATGAGATACACATCCCCTGCTGACACGTTGAAAAACTGCTCAAACTGAACTTTATGATCTTGATTTAACAATTTCTTCCACTTATTGAAACTTTAACTTTGCTTTAACCCTTTTGTTATACATTAGAATATTTTTAACATCTTTTATTGTCTTAATTTGATCCATTCAAGGAATCTTTTTTTCTTAAGCCCCTCAAGCAGCATTGTATACTATAAAGTCCTATATAATAAAACTATATGATCATTTTAGTGGTTGGGTAACGAGGTTGTGGAGCAGCCCCGAGCGAGAGCGTCTCACTTTCACGTGTTTGCATACCCACGTCCTGGCGACAGCCACTCAAACACAAACAGCATCGAGTGACAAGGCAACGACCCCGCTGCTCCAGGGTCATGTGATTGGCTCTTTACCCCGTGTGATTGGAAGACAGCTGCGACGTGAGGAAGAGGGCACACAAGGGTCTTACAGTGTCAGGAGAGACACACACGAGCACGCAGACACACACACAGGGATCCAGAGGGTGTAAACGGAGCCTGGATACAAGCGCCCTGGGCCTGTCTCAGTTTCTCTAGTGGGTCATAATCACGGTGCTTTGGAGAGTCGATCCTCTGAGATGCAGCTCAGCTGTCCTGATGAATCCATTTAAATTCTCACATCATAAATAAAAGCCAAATATGTTATTTTTTTATGTTTAGCCGTAAGAGAAGATTTAGTTTTATGACCTCCATGTAGGAGGTTATGTTTTGTTCTGAGTTTGTTGGTGCAACGATGTGTTTTATGATATCTGGCACAACTAACATAAAAACATTATCGATTTCATATTCAAACTAAAACGCCACTTAATAAAGCTCATACCTCCAGCGAGGCCCGACAGTCCCTTCAGATTCAATCAAGCCGCACTAACGTGCACACTCATAAAGATCATTGAAATAGGATAGATTTTTATGAAGATCAATTGATTTGAATTGAACAAAATGGCCTGAAGCTGCAACAAATTTGAAAGGGATTTTCCTTTTACCTATTATCATCCCTGCAACAGGTCTCAAGAAAATCAGTTCAGAAATTAGTTTAAAAACAAGGGAAACCGACCTGTTTATATTATTTTCCGCAAAACAAAGTCCTGGTGAGTTTAAAACCAGTCACTGGATTTTGTTGTTTGGGTAAAACTACACTTTAGAGTAACTTTATTGTTAAATTTCAAGTAAACACTGTAATTTGTGAATTCAGCTCCTACATGCTTGCTGCATGTTTGGCCGAGGTCAGTTCCTCTTTGTGTGCAGGTATTTTGTAATAATTTCCCCCCCCCCTGGATGCTTTAACACGTCCACTGGACACAAACAGCAGCTGAAACTGAGCCTGGGAGCATTGGGAGCGTTGGGAGCATTGGGAGCATTGGGAGCGTTGGGATGAAGACGAGGATGAAGACAGTGAGAGATAGAGAGAAACAGAGAAAACGAAAGACGGAAGGTAAATGTTTGCTGTGTCCGTCTGCTGAGCTTCATCAGCTCCATCAGTCTGGAAAGCTCCACACTACACACACACACACACACACACACACATTCATGGAACACATACACACAGGGCCTGTGTCCCTCACACACACACATGCTCACACAGACTGCTGAATAGCGTTGAGAGACAAGTGGACAAGCAGAGGATTCTTCCTCCCATTCAGAGCAGCCGCTAGAGACCGGCTGTTTCCCACAGCAACAACACTGGGCTGCGGATCCCTGCTGAATGTAAACATTCTCCGTCCCTCGCTCTCTCTGATTGGCCGAGGACAAAAAACCTGATTACTGCAGAGACGGAGGCAGACGGACGGAGAAAGGGAGCGGGGAGTTGTGACAAAGTTTTCCTGCTGCTCCCTCGGGGGAGTTTGCTCTCACACTCAGTCGGACATCGGTTGTTTGTTTGGCGAGCCACCGCGGCGCCTCACAAACTCAACTGCCCCCCCACCCCCCCCATCACCACCACCCTGACACAAACTAGCCATTTCATGATGAAAACACAAAGTGAGAATGACCGGGTGGGGGGGGGGGGGGGGCACAGACACTTGACAGAGTTCAGCTATTAATGTCACTTTGATTTTGGGGTTCTCCGATCAATTCTCTAATTTATTCTCCTTGAGTCAATAACACGACGGCCCTGAAGGAGTCCAGGATGTTGATGAGTAGATAATAATAAATAATGTCAGTAAAGTTAGTAAAGCACACAACTCCAACAAGGTCCCAGGAATTCAATCAAGCTGCACCCAATTTCACACAAACAAGGAAATCACTTCTTTAGAAATAGATGAAAATGTGAAGATTCTTGCAATTTTCGGGATCTGCACCTTTGTCCAGATATGTGCCAAATTAAATTAGTTCACCAGCTTCTCTCAAAAAATGTTAAAGACAGAGAAGAAGAAAATCCAGACTCCCCACCAAGAACTGCACGTAAAATTAAATGGGCTCTTCTCTGACACACATCCTTCCAACAAGTTTCAGAAAAAGCCTGTACAGTTGTTTTTGTGCAATCTTGCTTACAAACAAACAAACAAACAAACAAAAAAAAAACAATTTTAGAAACATGAACCAAATAATTGATTTTGGTATTTTTGCTTTAAAAGTAATCAGCTTCCAAACTTGCTGATTAATTAATCAACTATTTGACAAATGCGTCAACTACCTGTTAAAATACACGATAATTGAACTTTCCTGAGGAATTTATCTCAACGATGCATGTCCGAAACCACAACAACAACCCCCCCCCCCCCCCTTTACCTTGGTAAGCCTTGGTGTTTCCAGCGATCAGGTACTTGAGTTCGAAGCTGTACGACTGTATCTTCTGCTGCGTCTCGCTGCGAACCGCCGCCATGTAGCTGTCCTCCATCTTACTTGTGCAGCAGGTGGGCCCCGGGTGGACGCACACTCGGAGGGACTCGTCTGAAAGACACGGACGAGGGAAAAGGCTTCAGACCCGATGACCTCACTGCAGATCCACAGTCACAGAGAGGTTGAATCTCATCCAATGTAAAATGTTGGGTAGCAGAAAATATTTCTATATTTCTACAAACATATTTAGATGTACATATCTTTAAAAAATGTTCTAGCTTTTCAAGGATAAAGTTTTTTCCCTTAAAGTTGTTTTAATCTTTATGAAAATCCACATAATCCGTTTAGGGAGCTGTGATGTACAAGTAGGTAGTGGATCAGGTTTTATGACTTCACTGAGATTATGCTACAATGAGCCTGTTGAGACCTGACTCGATGACATGTACACTGTGTGTGTGTGTGTGTGTGTGTGTGTGTGTGTGTGTGTGTTTGTGTAGCAGCCCGACTATTGTAAGCAAACCTGTCAAACAGCTGACTGAGATCAAGGGGGAGAGATGAGAGACATGAACCGTCATCAATGTCTGACCTGACACATCACTGATATGCACACACACACAAACACACACACACACACACACTCAAAATGTCAAACTCTGAGCTATTCTTATTATCCCTCTCTGAACATAGAATACGTGACTGCCGTTACTGAGATAGTTACAGTTTATTGGTAATTGTGTGTCCTCGTTTACAACCGGACAGTGGGTCGGCTGGACGTCTGGGCTGGTCACAGACTTTAAGTCGCCTGCGAGGGGAATCCGGTAAAAATACTTTCTGGAAAATTGTGAAACCACATAGATTCATCCACTTTAAATCATGTTTTTTTTTAAGAGACTACTAGGGGATGACGCTGCATGTCAGGTGCAGTCCATGTAGTTGTTTAAGGAAAGACAATAACAGTAAATCTCCAGTGGAAACCCTCATTAAAACAACGTCTTGGTGAAGTTCACTCGCTCCCGGCTCAGAGCGGATCAATGAAAGTCAGATAACTCAAACCTGGAGCAACGATTCTGCTGCTGTAACAAACTATAATTAGCAGAGGACTGTGCCACAGAGCGCTGAGGTCAAAACTTAACAATCTGTTAACAATCACAAGCCCTGGACACACGGCCCCACAGCACAGTAATAACTGTAGATGAATCTAACTGTGACTTTCTCCTTCTCTTGCAGCTGCAGGAGGGACCGAGCTCCATCAGAGATCATCTAATGTCGACTTGTTATTAAATATTAATAACAGAAGTGGATGTTTTAAAAAGTTTTGTTGAGATTCGTATTCAGAGGAGTATCTATTACCCTGCCACTTATAGCCGTGCATACATCAAGAGATCTATATGTGTCCCACACTAATTAGGTTAGTTTTAAACAGAAATAGCTTCTCTCCATGAGACGCTCGCCTGTGCAGCTCGGTGATGAGCTGTGATATTTGGAATTCGGCCCCTGCAGTTCATGAGCTGTGGATCTGAACGTCTAAACCCTGTGTGAGCTACAAGCCAGAAACTAATGATGTTTATTCAAATCAGGAGAAGTAAAAAGTTTAATTTAACATGACTATTAAAAGTGATGTAGTGCTTGGAACATTTACTTATCCAGGCAAAAGCCAAAATATAAAAACTTTTTTCCAAATATATTCTATTACATGTCAAAGAAGTAAATGTAAAGTAGGTATTAGTAGCTAAATTTGCCTAATTGTGTTATTTTAAATGTCATCAACGTATAATATGATATGCAGAAACAATTTGATGTTGGTGAGATAATTATAATAGGAAGAAGAATACATTTTACTTATAGAGCACTTTTCAAAGTACTCAAAGACACTTTACAAGCGTTATAAATTAACATAAAAAAGCCATACACTAAAAACATGGAACACACAACAAACATCACACATTAAAAGCAGATGGGTCGCGCCAACTTAATGAATTGCTCTACAGTTTCATTTATCCCACAGCATTGTCACTTAATAAAATCCTTTAAAAAACTGCAACTCATATATATATATATATATATATATATACCATTGTTGCTTCTTCTTACATGTTTTTTTTCAAGTACTTGTTCCTTGTGGAAACAGTTTTTTGTATAATTTCAACCTTACTGAGTAAAATATCTTTAGATTAAAATGTTGTGATTTGCTTTTGAAATAAAACTGAATTATTTACTGATATAAATTATTCTACTGTGAGGTGTAACCCATACATATATATATAGCACATGCATTGTTTTGTTCATATTCATATTGTATACCATGCCTGCCTATGTACTTATTACTTATATAAACGTATACTTCTATTTCAATATCTCATACATAATGACATTTTGCACTTTACTCAAGTAAGTTTTTCTACAAATAATAATTACCATCTGTGTTGAATGATCTGTAGTGATAGGGTTTATATTATGTAAATTTGTCATATATAATGTAGATAGTCAAAATGCTGAAGCACTATAATATATATTCACTTACTTATATTCAACACAATGTTCTCAACACTTCTATATACACTGTACTAGTTTTATTCTGTTTATATGTTTCAATATGTCTTATGTATTTCCGTACACTTATCATGCTTATTACTTCTGTAACATTACAAATGTCTTATCTTATCTTAATATCATGTTGAAGTATAGACACCAACAACTTTAAAAGATGTAATCTGTATTTCTCCATTATCAGATTCCTTCAACATGATTCACACACAGTTTCATAAACTTAGTTTCCACCTATAACTCAACATTTTCAATAATCACGTGATATCTCCAGAGGGACCGACCTGTTCCCGGGGAGTCCGGCACCAGCTCCACGGGGCCGATCTGCCTCATCATGTAGGCCGTCTTCACCTCATGACAGCTGTCCGCCCCGGCTCCTCTGCAGCCGCTCTCCGGTACCAGCAGCAGGCTCAGTAGAATCACCCAGAGCAAGTCTGCGGGTTGTGAGGCTGCACGGAACATGGCGACATGTCAGAGAGGAGATGGAGAGTGCGGAGGGTTCAGTGTGAATTCATGTAAAGTCCCGGTGCACCGTGCAGACTGAGTGCAAACTTCATCTGCAGCCTGTGGAGTGTGTGTGAGGGGCCCACCCTCTCTCTCTCTCTCTCTCTCTCTCCTTCTTTCTCTCTCTCTCCCTCCCTC
Organism: Pleuronectes platessa; assembly: GCF_947347685.1. NCBI lineage: Eukaryota > Metazoa > Chordata > Actinopteri > Pleuronectiformes > Pleuronectidae > Pleuronectes > Pleuronectes platessa. The sequence continues at coordinate 24,057,101 of NC_070634.1, forward strand.
TCTCTCCCACTTCACTTCAATTGACATGCACACGCACATGCATGCAAAGTACCTTCTGTTTCTTAAATACAATGAACGCATATCTGTCATAAACAATCACAAGCTAAAAAGTAGGTCCTAAGTTATGTGACCATATTTATTTTTAACCGCAGTTATAGATCTCTCATTTTAAAGCAGCTGTTCCTGCAAATTAGCTCCATTAAACTTGACTGGTTGCTCTGAGGGAAGAGGAATCTTGTTTGAAACATGGACGTCACCTGCTGGGCTTTTTGTGTAATTGTTATCAGTTCCGCTTCCTGGTTCAACACAGGTCCAAATGTGTTGAGTTGGCAAGTGAAGCCACAATAAAACCCACTGGAAAGAGTTTTATATGCAGGGAGGTTGGATCTATTGTGACAGCTTGTTTCTCTAACATCAACTGGTGGCAGTCATTAATTCGTGCAGTAGTTAAAAGGGCGTAGAGGTCATGATGTCGGATCTACTGAGCGGCCACATGGTTTTCATAGAACTAGCTTACAAGCCAGTAGCAAGTCAGATTTCCCTTTAGCCTCAGCGTGCGCTCAGGTTCGGCCTGTATCGTTGATCATGAGGCAAAAACACGTGATGACACCGAGGTGCTAATGGAAGTTAGTGGTGGCCACTAACACCTGCTAACATCTACTGGTAGTTGGTCATTTAAATTGGGCAGAAGACCCTTCAAACGCACACAGGGTCTCCACCTTGTTGTCCTATATTCTAAATGTCTCTTTGACTTGTGGTGAGGTCCTGGATCATTAAAGCATCTGAGAACTTCACAGGGGAAAGTTGATGAAGTGTGATCACCATGTTTAACTACTTTTAATTGTGTTTCCGTAATATCAATAAAATAAGCTCTCACGTGGGAGATTATTCGATTTTCACCTTTTCACCTCTGTTGCTGCGGCCCCTTTAAATCCAATCTCCCGCGTCCCGGGCGAGGCGGAAACAGAAAGCCTTCACTTCCTGTATTTAAGCGCGGCAACAAAGAGCCTCACTTAGCATCCGAGCCTCCTCCTCAGCTCCTGTTCTCCTCGCACCTCCGTCTGTTCTGTCGACCCGAGAAGATGCCGGAGGAAACCACCGCCGCGTCCAGCTCCGCGAGGTAACGCGCCCCCTGTCATGTTGGCTCCCCCCCGGTCCCTGAGACACACGGCTGGTTAGCCAGCTAGCTTAGCTTGTTTGCTAACACCGACGGCCCATTGTGTTTATTGTTTGCTACGGGGTGTTTACATCGTGCTAACGTGCTAGTCAGTCACTTTGACTCAGTAGCATCATTATCACCGCACCGGGTTGTTTCTGCTAACGTCTCTAACACACACAGCTAACCCCCAGCTCTGTGGCTAGCAGCTAGCACATGGCTAACAACAGTGCAGCCTAGCTTACAGCTTCCAGACATGAAGTCAGCGAGTGAAGAGTTAAACTGAACTCAGTCTGCTGCGGTTCAGCTTCTTCTGGTGAATGTTTGTGTGATTATCACTTCGCTTTTGACTCAACTTCACTTTGAACTTCTTGCAGCGCGGACGAGAAGCCATGTTCTTCATCTTCATCCGCTGCAGACAGGTGAGGATCAGTACTCGGGGTCATCGGGTTCATTGCTTCTGTTTACTTTACTTTTAGGTTTGATCAGTTGAAGTGTTCATAGCACCAAACTTTTCAATACACAATGTTCCAGAATGGAAATAAAAACAAACTACTACTCATCCTATTCACAGTTTGCCTCACGACTGTGTACTATGTTGTGTACTTATGTTTACACCGGGAATCAGAAACTGCATTTTAATCCTGTCTGTCCTCTACATAAGACAGATTTTTCAATAAAGTTAATGAAAAGAACTGACTCAAAGAAATACAATGGAGGGGAGTAAAATTGTTTAAATGCATTTTGACAATTTCTGTCAAGTTTAGTAAAACCTTTTACCGTGAGAATAGTGGATGAGTTAATTGTAATATGATCGACTTTAGTGGCTCCTTGCATTTGAAATCTTACATTTTTTCACAGTATACATCAACTCTTTATTTGTCTCCCCCCCCCCCCCCCCCCCCTTAGCTCTGTCGACGTCATGGACGAGGCCAAGAAGCTGATCGGCACAGGGAACAGACATCTGGTGATGGGAGATGTCGTTTCTGCAGTCAGTGTGTTCCAGGACGCCTGCAGCATGCTGTGAGTACCTGAGGTTAAAGAGGAGCCACTGACTCAGCGGTGCAAATGTTAAAATATTTAAATATATGGTGCCCCTAAAGAATTCAGTCATTTAGTGGCTGATTTTGAAGATGTCTGGGTCGGAAAGTGTCTATATCAGCTTTCAATGATCAAACTCACACCGAAGTGACAAGTTGCTGGTTTCAATTGAACTAATTTCAATGTTGGGCTGTTGCTTCGTAAAGCCCCAACACCTCCTGCTCCATTAAGTACTTGTTTTGCTGTCTTTCTGTCAGGGCTGCAAAGTACGGAGACACTGCAGATGAGTGTGGCGAGGCCTTCTTCCTTTGTGGGAAGTCCCTGCTGGAGCTCGCCAGGTTGGTCTTGTTAAATTCCATGTCATTAAAATGTATTCACATTGTTGCAAAGTTTCTATTTAAGACTACCTTGCTATTGTAGATGCTAGAAATTGCAAAGTGCTCCCTGGATAATTCAACTGGGCTCAGAACTTATTGGACTTTACTCTTTTGATAATCTGATCTTTCTTTGGGTTTGGTCAGGATGGAGAACAGTGTCCTTGGCAATGCCCTGGAGGGAGTCCCAGAGGAGTCGGAGGAAGACGAGCAGCCCAGCAACTCAAACATTGAGAGCGCCACCAATCTTGATGGTAAGAATTTTGAACAGTTTCTTTGTATTTCATTGAGGGTCAACTGATCAAACGACTTGTGTTTTTTTTTTTTTGTGTACAAGATCCATTTACCTGTTAAATTCTGTCATTTGATTATATTCTACCATTTAAATTCAGATTCCCATATTTATGGATACAAGCTAGTGTCGCCGTTTGGAAATCTTTATGTACATTTATCTTTCTATATCTACAAAATGATTTCTTATGTGACACTGGTACAGAGAAAACTAGAGATGAGCTGCGAGTGCAGGTGTATGACGCAATGGCCGAAAAGGAAAAGACTGAGGCCGACGACACTAATGTCAAAAAAGAAAATGCTGTGGAAACGTCCCCGGTCAAACCAGTGAATGGATCAGTGAGCGGGGACAAGCAGAGCTCTGTTAATGGAGTTGAGAAGACAAACGGTGTGGGGGATCATTCAAATGGGTCTCCTGGAAATGAAACTGTTAAAGAGCAGAATGGAAAGGAGAAACCTGAGGATGAGGAGTCCAAGCCAGAGGCTGAACAAGATGAAGAGGAGGCAGAGGGCAGTAGATCTCTGGATACTGAGCACTAGTGGTGTGGATGGGTGTCGCACAAACTTGGTGTTTCTTGATACAAAACTATGAACTCTTAGGCAATGGTTACGAAAAGGTGACGGGAACTGCACTGACTTCGATTTAAGTTGCGTTGAAGAAGTTCATTTTTAGCTCTTGTCTAAATATCCTATTGTATCAACAGATGATGATGATGAGGATGAAGACGACGATGATGAAGATGGAGAGAAAAATGGACAAGATAAAGTGGGTCTCCCTAAACAAGTGTCTGAGCGTGGTTAAGAAATATTTATTTTAAACTTGTGCCTCTTTCAGGAAGAGGAGGAAGTTGGGAATTTGCAGTTGGCCTGGGAGATGCTGGAAGTGGCCAAATTCATCTATAAGAGGTGAGAACAATACAGCAGAATGCAAGACTAAGTGACAAAGATCATGAGAAACAATCACTACAAAGTCCAAACTTTAAATGGTAACTACGGCTCTGATTAATGAAACAATGAGGTAAAATTTAATTTGTTTCTTCACCCCAGGAAGGAGAGCAAAGATGAACAGCTGATGGCAGCACAGACGCACCTGAAACTCGGAGAAGTCAGCGCTGAATCAGGTACGTTTCCTGGAGAAACTTAACTTTCCACCTTTTTTTTACTGTACGTTTTCCCTGAATGAAAGAAAAAGCAAGTTGTTCTCCTGTGTAATCGTCAGCTGCTTTCAGACATGTACTGAAATCTCCTGAAATTATCTAGAGGAGCAGTTTCTGCGGCTGCTTACCGTCAGCCTCTAGTAAACTCCAGACAAGGCCCATGTTTGAATTCAGGATCGTCCTCACAATTCACTGAGTTACTGCTACTGAAAGTGCATTTAAATCCCTGTTTACCACTAATATTGCAACTACAGTTTGTTACTTGTGTAATTCTACAAAACCTAACTGTTTGCCATTGCTTCCTCAGGCAACTACCCTCAGGCACTAGAGGACTTCCAGGAGTGTCTCACCCTGCAGCTGAAGCACTTACCCTCCCACAGCCGCCTGCTGGCTGAGACCCACTACCACGTCGCCACCACACTGTGCTACATGGACCAGTACAGCCAGGCCATCCAGCACTACAACAGCTCCATTAAAGTCATTGAGGCTCGTCTGGGTAAGTTCATCTGTTCTGCGTGTGGGAACTTGTTCTGCTGTTGGGAGACGTTTAACAATCACAGCTTGATGGTGGCTGTTTGACTGCCAGGTGATCAGACTGTGGAACCTCACTCCTCTAATTTATCTGTGTGCAGCCATGTTGCAGAAGGCCATCGACAAAGCGAAGGGAGCAGATGTAGCAGCGGAAGAGAAGACCGAGATGGAGGAGCTGAAGCAGCTTCTGCCTGACATCAAGGAGAAGGTGGAGGATGCCAAGGAGAGCCAGAGAACAGTTACCACTGCCATCCAGCAGACACTAGTGAGTACACAGTCATCACCTCAACATGAGTCTGCACTGCACCAACCACTACTGATGGTCGGGCTGCAAGATTGTGGAAGAAAAGAGAATCCCTTGGACTTGAAATCGTGATTATTCAAGAGATATGTTTAATTCATTAACCTGCAAAATGAAACTGACTGTGGGAGAGAAGGACCCCTGATTGTAATGCAGCTGAATCATTGTCACTTAGAAATTATATTGCTTTAGAGTAGAGATCCCTATTGGTTGTGCAGCCCTAACTGATGATGCTTTATTTACTTTCCAGAGGTCTGAACTTGAATGTGGTATAAATGTGCAGAGTTGAATCCTTGTCTCTGGGTAACTTGAGTCATCTCTTGCAGGGCGGTGCTTCAACCTCTTCAGCATTCTGTGAAAACGGTGGCCCTTCATCCTCCACAGCCTTTCCCACAGCCAGCAAGGTAACATCATCCCATGAATGACCAAAAGGAATCAAAGACTTAAAAATCCACAAACTTCTAAAACCACATTTCTCTCCATTGTCAGATTCCAGTGACATCAGCTGACGGCGCCTCATCCTCAAAAGTGTCAAACATCTCCCACCTCGTCCGGAAGAAGGTGAGACGCTCGTCTCCTCTTGCAGATCGACATTAAGCTGATTTGGAAGAATTAAAGTTGATCTCTCCTAATTCCGAACTGGACTCATAATCCATCCTGATCATCTACCTTCGTGTTGTGTGTGTGCAGGCTGTTGTCTTGGTGGCTTTCTGCAAATGCTTTCAGCTGTTGTGTTGTGGCTTTGTGCGGGCTAGTGTAGTTGTGGCATGTGTGTCTGTGTTTGCATTGTGGTAGAGCCAGTTCAAGCTTTTCTTATGGGCCGACTTGCGTTGCATGATTTGTTCAACTTATTGATCTTGACGTAACTAGTGCTTGTAACGCATGCAGGTGTCGGCTTCTCTGTAAATGTCGACCTGGAAGGTGTGTTTGTGTTCAGAAGCCTTCAGTCTCTCTTCCTCCTCCCCCATGTCTGGTTTTGTTTCTACACAGAGGAAACCAGAGGAGGAGAGCCCAGTAAAGGACACTGACGCTAAGCAAGCGAAACAGGAAGCCACAGTTAATGGCAGCGCCGACTCTAGTGCCAGCAACGGCAAAGGAGTCGAGGAGGGAAAATCCCAGGAGGCGAGTGAAGGGCTTGTGTCTTTACGATCTGATGTATGTGTCCAACAGAAGACGTTGGATTATCGAGGGGACAAGAAACGTGCAGGAGCTGCATGTGGTCCCTGGTGGAGCTTCCATCCCATTAGCTTGAGTCTGTCAAAGATGTGTTGTTCCTCTTGGAGGGAAGTTACTTCTCAAACCGAACTACCAGCACGTTGGGAGGAATCCTGTCTTTTGGTTCTTTAACGAGTTGTTAAACCTGCAGCTTAACTCTCCTCTGAGTCGCTGTTGGTTCACAGAGCACCTCTAACCACATGTGTAGCATCAGCTGCAACAGTCTCTAGACCAGTTCTGTTTGCTCTGCATCCCTTCTGCAAAGGGGAACCAGCAAACATCCCATAAAGATTAGACGGATCATGTTTTGGTTCCTGCTGCTGTACTAAACGTTCTCTCTCTCTCTTCCTGTAGCCTTCCAACAAGTCGGGCTCTGTCCAGTCTAGAGCGTGACGACCCGAGTCTCTGTCCTGATCCTGAGAACCAGCACAGCATGCCTGTCCTGCCCCCACCCCCCCCACCTTCAGCATTTTGTTTCTGTAAATAAGAACATTTTCATAGATTTGTGTGTCCAGTTTTGTATACTTGTAGTAAAAAATTAAAATAAAGAATTTGCAGATGTAAGTTTGTTTCCCAGCTTTTTTTTTTATAATTATTATTATAGTTCACTTTCTGTAACTGTTGCTCTGATAGTCCGGTGACCTCACCTAATGGCAAAGTTAAATGTGTTGGTCACAGAAGTGAACCTTTGGTTAATGGTGTTGAGGCCAAAATCTTATCAAGATCAAATTTCAGTCAATAATTAACACGTTAACTTTGAAGACATTTTTGCTCCTGAGTGAAGGTTGTAGTTTTAAACTGAAACATTTGACAAATCTGATCAAAACTACTTGTTAAACCTTGGTGTGCTTGAACAAGCATTCAATCTATATCAAACTGTTATGTTGCTGATAAATCAAACGACTTCACCAAAGTGGACTCTCTACAATCGAATGTGCACAATCTGGAATCATCAGGACTGTTTGTGTGATGGTAAATTTTGCCCTGGTTGGATAAATCCGGACATTGGAAGTCATCACTGGGTGCGAGGAGCTGGTCATGGTCACTTCTCTGACAACTTCCTAAAGCAGTCATTTGATATTGTAAACAATCTGTTGCAGGAGAAAACGCACAAGGTTCTTTTTATTTCTAAATGTAGTTTATTTTCTCACTGGACTTTTAAATTATGACATTTCTTGTAAATCTGTCCTGCTGTGATTAAAGTAAATATCTGTCAGGAACAATAATCTAAGTTTGATCCCCACTGTCCTTTTCCTGAGTGTCATGCTGTCTGTTAACTCTGACCGGCTCCGTCTGTGGGTGGAGGGTTTGTGTGATGGGTCGAGCTCAGCGGGCAGCAGGGTTGATTCACCTCTGTGGGCTGTGGAGCTGACGGAGCTGAAACTGATGGAGCTGCTTGTCCAGTCGCGTGGAGAGAGGACACCTGATGGACGTGAACAAGAACCCATTAAGAAAGAAACATCCTCTCAAACATGCTTCCAATTCAAGTGAATCTTTCTAAATTTGCTCTCGGCACAGAAATGATATCTGGACGCCCAACATGTCCTTTGTTAACCTACCACAGCCTGATATCTGTAGTGCCTGGTGCTGGCAGGGTCCGGCCTCACGAGGGTCTGCATGTCCTCGTCTCGGCTGTTTGCCAAACGTACACACAGCTCCATGTGACCCACCTTATTAAAAAAAAAAAAAACACAGACTGGGCTATAATTAAGTTCTAAAACATAAACGTCTAACATCTTAAATGATAAATACAACTTCTGCACACTGAAAATCGAATAACTCTTCATACCTGGTGTACTGTGTTGAGCTGAGCAATGCTGAGTGAGGGTTTAACAGGCAGACAGCGCACTGGCATCCTCCAGTGGCCACTGCAGAGCTGTTGAGACGATAACACAGCACAACATTACAACATTAGGACTCTACTGAATATGAGCTCGGTTATAGACGTCAACTGGACGTAGTTAAAATGTTTTCAAGAGTGAAAACAGCAGATGAAGGTTTAAAACTGTCTCAAATCATCTCACACCACTTGATTTAACTTCCATCTGCATCATGTTGTGTGTTCTTCAGCAAGATTACACAAACTACTGGACAGATTTCCATGAAACTTGGTGTGTGTGTGTGTGTGTGGGGGGGGGGGGGGGGGGGGTCGTGGGCCTGGGCCTCACTCAGTCTCACCTCCTTTTACTCAACCACAGACAAACACACAAACATAACAACAAGACACAACAGTCCATTTAAATTGACTAGATCCAGATTTGTATATGGATCTGCACCAATTTGAACAGACTTTCATCAAAGGGCCTGAACTACTCCCTGAGATATCAATGAAAATTTTGAAAAACGCTATGTTGAATAAAGTTGGAACAAAAAGTTCCTGGATCTGCACCAAAATGTAATATATTCTTCTCTGGTTCACACCCAGTTCATGGAAATTGGTTCAGTAGTTTTTGTGTAATTTTGCTCACAAACAAACCAATGGACAGGGGGGTTAAAAACAAGCTCCCAGTTGGAGATAGGTTTTAATATTTATATCATCCTCCACTTCTCCCAGTGGTTAATCCACATGTCACTGACGGAGCACATGAACCTGGTTGTGTTGATCGAAGAGTTCCAGTCGTGTCCAGCCAGAGGGCGACAGTCTGAACACCTCCTGGTTGTGAACATCCAGATCCCGAGCTGCCTGCACCTCCACCACCAGGCAGAGGGACGCTGACGGCTGGATCCTGCAGAGGGGAAATGCAAACGTGTGTCACCTGGACTCAGGAGGAGGCTGCAACCAGATCTGTCTTTATGCTCTTTTGTTACAGCAACATTTTTTGGGGACGATGACGTTTTTGTTAGCAGAACCCAGAGCTCTTTGTCAGTTTTATGTTTTTTAACAGTTGCCCCAAAGGAAAGTGAGTTTCTCTCTGATGAAAGCAGAGTTTCTCTTCCATATCCTTTCTGCTCTGAACTCTGCAGATGAGAGTCCACACAGCTCCTACCTGGGAACGGGCTGTTTCACTGACAGAAGAGCGTAGTTTCCAGGGGCGAGGCTGTGGCTGTATGGTGAAGATAGTCCCGGCAGACACTGGACAGGGGGCAGTGGAGTCGGGGGTCCCACCTCCACACCCTCAGAGCAGAGAGCGGCCACCAGGCGCAGCGCTTTCTGAGAGGCATCGACTCCCAGTGCCAGGTCAAAGAAAACCACAAAACCAGCTCTGAAAAAACAGAATAAAGTTTACTCAGACATGTAAATGGCCTGTTGGATGTACAGTGTGTGTCTGTGTAAGTAAACTGACGCAGGGTCGTAGGGAGCTGGACCCAGAGAGTCCAGTGGGTCCATCACGTGTCTCCCTGACGTAGACGAGAAGGATCTCGTCTTCAGCTGATGGAAAGATGGAGGTTTTTATTTAACTGTGATAAGCAAACAGTCAATCAAGTAATTTGTGAAAGTTTGACTGAAGTCTGTACCAGAGGAAAAGGTGCTTGGCTGTGGGTCTTGGTTTGGAGTGGAAACAGAGGAGGAGGTTGTCTGCAGGACCAGGGAGCTTCTCCACCTCTCTCCACCTCCGCTTGTAAACTCTGCTGGAGCTTCTCCCTCTGAATCAACCAATGCTCGGTCCTCACTGCTGCTGCACAACACACAACAGTCCCCTCAGGCTCCCACATCTAAATTCACTCAAACCAGACTGCAGACAATCATAAATATCAGTCTCTTATATACACCTAGGTCAAGTTCCAGCTCTGAAATATCAATGAAAATGATGAAAAAACGCCTGAATTCGATTTTTGTGGATCAAGTTAAAATCCTCAACAACTACTGGATGGATTATCTTTGTGTTTGGTGCAGAAATTCATGCTTCCTTGAAAGTATCCCATGGTAATATTGTGCTTAAGTAACCGCGTGAATTTTTCAACCATTTAAAATCTAATAAGCTCATTAGAAACATGTTTATTGGTTAGACTTGAACCTTCGTTGTCCTGTTTTCTCTCTCTGTCCAGCTGCATCCTGAGGATCTCCTCCTCCAGCCTCTGGTTCTCCTGCTCCAGAGCCAGCAGCTCCCAGCTCGGACCCGGCAGACGAGGCCTCACCTCTGGATTCAAGGAGAACAGTGATGAAGCCTAAAGGTAACTTACCCTCAGTCTTAAATCCGCAGCATTTATAAGAACCCCATGTGTTGAGAGTCATCGCTCTCGTCAGTCTTACTCCTGCTCCTGTCCTCGGCCGACGCTGCTGCTCCGTGATTCTCCTCCAGACTTTGAGCTTCTGCCTGCAGGTCAGTCATCTGCGCCACGACGGCTGGATCTGACCCACCTGACTGCATGTAGGTCAGTCGCAGGGCTCTGCAGTGGAGACATGGTTCACCCTCAGGTAACCAGGCAGCTGAACCAATTCTTATTCACATGTAAACAACTTTATTTCTTTAAAAGACAACCAGAGGAAGAACACAAAGGAACAGGGTGAAAATCTGCACTGGTTTCTGTTATTTTCCTTCCAGCTGTGATCTTTTTTTAAATAAATTCCTCAGGATGATGCAGGCGTATACTTTATCTGGGCAGAGAGCGGCCCATCCACAGAGGTAATCAGCTTATAGTTGTCAGGATGCATCTTTGTATTCTCGGCTGGATCTAGCTGATCAGCAGGTCGCACACTGAGAAGCAGAAGAAAACACAAAACACAGCAGATCATCTAAACTCAATCATATCGAGACGTCTCTGCAAAGTCTCCCGGCCAGAATCCACCCGACAGCAGCAGGATTATTTTGATTCCACCACAGACCTTGCGATGAGGAACTACCCGGGCATAATGAAATACATAATTGATGCTGTGAGTCATAGAGCAGCCAGGAAAGAAAAAAAAATCATATTTCAGGGATTTTATTGGTCTGAGAAGCGCTGCAGGAGCAGACAACTCACCATAACAACACATTCATTAAACATGTTTTCACCCCTGTCTGCTTGTGTGTTTTTTTTTTGTGAGATTCAGGGGGAAGATATAGGAATTTTTTTCATTTTCTTTAAAATGTGAGAGATTTGTTATTGATTTCTCAGAGAATAATTCATTGATCCTGGTGAGAGACGTCAGGCGTGTTCAGGGGAGTTACATCTATGAGTGTTTCAAATTTGGTGAAGCTTGGGTATTTTTAAGGGGATCTCCTGGAGATTTACTCTAATATTAACCATAGTTACTGCTTGCCTAGCCTTAACCTAAACCCCTTATCTTAAACTCACCTTTAAACATGTCTTCACCTTAACATTGAATGAATGAATCTATGTTATGAAGACTTGATTTTACTCTTTAAGAGGAAGATAAGTCCCCATAATGTTATTGTGCAACAGATTTCAGGTCTGCACAAATAAAGTGAAACCTGTGTAATAAAGTGAAACCTGTGTTTGTGTGTGTGATTGTGTGTTTATGTGTGTGTGTGTGTTAGTGTTCCACTAACACACACACACACACAAACACACACACACACACACACTCTTACTTTAATGCATGGAGATGTCGAGCGAGGTATTGCAGCGTCTCCTCGTTCCTCTCCTCCTGCTCCCTCAGCTCCATCAGCAGATTGTCCAGCTGACTCGAGCGGCTCTGCTCACTCAGGACCGAGACCTGATGGGCCAGCTCTGACACACACAACCAGAAAGACACACAAACACACACAAAAACACACACACAATCTCAGAGCAATCCCTGACATTTGCATCATCTGACATTTTGACGATGACAAGTTCTCAGCAGGAAGTCTCGCACTGAGGCAGAATCTGATTTTGTGTCCTCTATGTCCTCCACCACTCGTCCCTCACCGTCTCTCTGCTGCTCCAGCTGCCGGTGGTGAGCGTGGATCAGGGCCACTTGGCGCTGGTGGAGCGTCGCCATCTCCCTCATCTCCTTCAGCCCCTCGGTGTGACCCAGATGACGTGGGCTCGGCTGAGGGCCGTGTTTAAAAATGGATAGATTTATATCACAGCATCGCTTCTTAAACATGTCACACGATGGGGCAGGAAAGATACCTGAGTCTACCTGAGTGACCTGTGACTCATTCTTACACCACAGGCGGATATGACTGGCTCTATTATTAAAGAACTTTTACATTATAGAGGACATGTGGGCACTTATACGTCCCTGACATAAACCTTGACAAGTGCACATCACACATCATATAAGCTGAAAAGTGCAGTGCAAGGGGAAGAAGAAAACCATTGAGTCCAGTATCCACCTCAGAGCTTCCAGACCAGTTTGGGAGATTTTCCTCAATGGACATCCTCAGCCTGTGAAACTGAGAAACACACGAGAGAAATCATGTATTTTTATATTAATGTAAAACTAATAGAAATAGAAATACTTTCACTTGTGCCCTGCTCTTCCTGGTCTTCACTGACACGATCATATCCAAACATGAATTATTAATCAAAGACCTCTAGATGCCCACAGTCTTTGGAGAAATTACGTAAAAAATGCATTTAATTATAAATACATAAACAACAAATGCTGCCCTGACACCTGGATCCCTGTGGGAACGTGAATCAGCTTGATGTTTGCAATGCAACACAGACAAATGGACTGCGTCTGAAAATACCTCTTGCATAATAAAAAGGTTTGATGGATGGAAATGCTCTGTGTTTTTCATGGTGCAGAGGTGCAGCGGTTGGGTTTTACCTCGTCAGTTAGATTCCGCAGAGCACCACCGTCCGTCTGAGCGATTGCCCGTTTGTCTTCTGCTCCCGACTCCAGCTCGGCCTCAGCACGGCTCCTCCTGACGGGGATTCTTCTCTGAACACTCGTCTGCAGATGAAAAAGTTGTGTTTCAACCAAATGAAACTGGAGCTTATGGTCACATGAGCTTTTTTCAAGGAACTAAAAGATTCCTGTGCATAGTTTTTCACGAGGAGATGTAGAAAGTGGATTTTCTCATTCTGAATCACAGTCATTTAATTCTCTGTTAACTTTCTCCTACTGAAACCAGTTACTCTCACCACTATGGTAAGAAGTTCTCCCACAACAACAGTACCTATATTCATGGTGAGTTTACAACTTCATGTTTTAAAACCTCTCACAAATAAAGGTTTGTGTGCATCGATGGTGAGACTCATAAGATTCCTTTGTATTTCTAGCTCTGTGCAGATATTTGATCTCTTCTCCTCTGATCAGCTGCTTGTTTCTTACCTGAAGGAGATCAGGAGCTCTGGTCTGTTTAGCATCCACACCTCCACCTCCGATGCAGAACTTCGCTGTGTGTTTCTCCAGCAGCCTGGTGGAGCGGAACACCATGTGACAGGCTCGGCAGATCAACGTCTTCTCCATCCGATGACCTCTGGTGACCTCCAGGTAGGACTGATCACCTCCTGAGACCCATAAACTGGAATACAGTAGGAATAACTCACTTTAAGTTCTTAATCTCATTGTCCTGAACTTCAACAGGTTTGTTTTGACAACTGAGTCGTTGTCCTTTGTGTTTGTTGGCAGCTGTCACCATGGAGTGACCTCACTGTCGGGGGTGTGGCTTTCACCCCTGACAACTTTATTAACAACACCAATGCATCTCGGAAACAGCTTGGATACACGTAAACAAAGAATCACTCACCAACAACGTAGAATTATGTGAACTGTATGGTTTGTGTTTTTCTTTACTACACTTCCTGTTTTATTCCTAGAGTTGTTGTCATATTAAATAGTCTGTATAAATCCATATGGAACAAAATGTCTTGTTTACAGACTTCATCTGTTTGTCATGTATTTTGTCGTAAATTGATATTAATCATTATGTTCCAGACACACACGGTTGTACACCTCGTTTTCTAAGTGGGTTAATGGAGGTTTTAATCATGTCTGAGCGAGTTTAAGTAGAACAGAGGAACACAATGTGCCATTAGGTTCATAAAAACAGTTTTTACATTGGTTTTTGTATAAAGTGCATGATGTCAAATAGTGGTAATATAGACAGGAAGTCATGTAATGTCAGGTAGGTGATACCATCAGTCCCCTGTTTTCAATTCACAGAGACTCCAGTCAGTATTGGTCAACCATCAATCAATCTAAACTTATTTGTTTCGCTCACATTCAGAGATCATAATTTGCCTCATTGTGCAACTTCCTCTCTCCTTAACCTTCAACCAGAGGAAAAGCTGAAATCTCAGGGAGAGTCAGTATTTGTCATAAATGTTATATCTCAACCTAAACACTTGAAAACTTGACTTTTCAAGTGGGCGTTGATGTTATCAGGCGGCTGTGGTTTAGGAGGTGGAGCGGGCCGTTCACAAAACAGAGGGTCAGAAGTTCGATATCCTCCAGTCGGCTTTGTCCTTGCACAACACATTGAGCTGTTAATGGCCCCGGACTTTCCCGCCGGTGTGTGAATGTGTGATGGAGTAAAGAAGCTCTGTACGACTGTGTGTGTGTGTGTGTGTGTGTGTGTGTGTGTGTGTGTGTGTGTGTGTGTGTGTGTGTGTGTGTGAATGGGTGAATGCGACTTGTTAAGTGCTTTGAGTGGTTTTTAAGAAGAGAAAAGTGCAGTCACTTTGCCCTGTTGATTCCTGAGTGAGTTCTCAAAGCAGAGTATTGAACTACAATGACACAGTGTAGATCTCAAACCTCCACCAAGGCCCAACAGACACAAGCTGCACCATATAACAGTAAGTCATAGATGTCAGTCTCCTCAACATGCCTCCTTGTGTCTGCACCCATGAAATTATTTCCTGGGAAATTGGTGAAATTGTCCCAAAACATCTATCTTGCAAAGTTAAGGGTGGAACATTTTATGTTTTGAGTTCTTTGTCAGTTCATTCCCCAGAATTCCACCAAGTTTGGGGGATATTGACTCAGTAATTTCCACGTAATCTTGCTCACGATCTAACAAACAAAAGTTTTGTTTATGTCGCGCTGAGCAAAACCATTTTTCCTGTGAATTGTAGTTTTGGTAACGAGAGCTTGGACAGAATCCGACATTTATCATTTTAGTCCTTTTCGCATTTGCCATCACCTGAGTACAGTTTCCAGTTGATGCCGTTGGTTCTGTTTTGTATTATTCATAACAGGAAAGCAATTCTTACAGCTATTTGGATTAGCCCTTTTTCTTCTGCTCATTTGAATATTTATAACATGGCTGTTTTCTTTTTTTGTTTTGTTAAAGCTCAGAGTGCCGGATGTTTTCTCACCTGCAGTGAACACGTTGAGAGTCTGACTGCAGCTGCAACAGAAAGGGCCTCGACCAAAGTCACTCAAATAAAACATAATCCGACCTTCATGTGAGGAATACAACAAAACTCACTCAAAGACAAATGAACATCATCTCCCATCAATTCACCGGGTTTAGTTGTAATCTGTCGAGAAGTTTTTGCTTCAAACTGTTTACAAACAAACAAACAGTCATTGGCGGCAACATAATCTCCCTGGTGGAGCTGAACATCTGTGGGTCTGCTCAGGAGCTGGATGTGAGGTGTCATACAGTCCCTAGCAATGTGAAGATGGTCTTTGAAACCATATCTACACTTTTCTTCATAATCTAAAACCATTTTGTGGCTTTTTGGTGTCTAAAGTGGCAGAAGCCGGGATTTATTAGGTGTCAGGTATTTAAGCTCTGTTGGTTTTTACTGTACGACCTCATGTGGAGATTGGTGATGATAAACAAGATGGTCGGGTGAACTTGTCCTTTAACTCTCTGTGCTGCACAAACAGCAACAGTCCAGTCTGCTCTGAAACAGCCTCCATAACAATGAGACAGAGAACCACTGCTGCTGCTGAGGACTGAAATATTCAACATCCATCCACACCTCTGATGGAGGGAGAGAGGGAGGGAGGGAGGGAGAGGGAGGGAGAGAGAGAGGGAGAGGGAGGGAGAGGGAGAGAGAGAGAGAGAGAGAGGGAGAGAGAGAGGGAGAGGGAGGGAGAGGGAGAGGGAGCGAGGGAGGGAGAGAGAGGGAGAGGGAGAAAATGTAGAGAGCGAGAGAGAAGGAGGGAGAGAGTGAGAGACACTGAGAGAAGGGGGCAGAGAGTGAGAGAGAAAGGGAGAGTGGGGCAGAGAGAGAGAGAAACGGGGGGAGAGAGGGAGGGAGTAGGAGAGAGAGGAAGATGGTGAGAGAGAGAGAGAGAGAGAGAGTTGAGAACTTGAACTATCTCTTTCTCTCTCCCCACATCCCCCCCCCCCCTCGCTCTGCAACTCACACTCACACATGCCCGTTTGTTGCTAAGCAACTGTAAAATAAAGCAGCCGGCTCTGAAGTCAGAGAGAGAGAGAGAGAGAGAGAGAGAGAGAGAGAGAGAGAGAGAGAGAGAGAGAGAGAGAGAGAGAGAGAGAGAGAGAGAGAGAGAGAGAGGAGGAGGAGAACAAGTGCTGCAATCCGGTGCTTGTTTGTTTGGTTCTGTCCATCATCCCACCACAGCTCTCTCTCTCTCCTCTCTGTTCCCATCTGTGGATCTGGGAGGAACTTGTGACTTCTGGTTCCCTCTGTCGGTTCCGACCAATCAGCAGCCGGCGAGGGGGGACGGGCCCAGCGGTTCCCTAGGTTACCTGGCGTGATTGACGTGCAGCCTCCTGCAGGAGAGAGAGAGAGAGAGAGAGAGAGAGAGAGAGAGCGCACGGTGGTGCTGGTGATCACTGATGCTCCAGCTTCACCCGGTGAGGACTGTGGAGAAATCTGGATAACGAGAGGAGAGGAGACACCGGAGCAAGAGGGATGCTGGTGATTTAGAAGTCCTTCTTTCTCCTCCTCCTCCTCCTCCTCCTCCTCCTCCTCCTGAAGATGAAAACTGGAGCGCTGGAGGAAGCCGGCTGAAGGGAGAGAGAGAGAGAGAGAGAGGAAAGGAAGGATTCCTGAAGAAGAAGAAAAGAGGGGATTTGCTGGTAAGAGACTTTTCTGTGTCTGTCCTGGCTTCTGTCACTTGTCCGTGGATGGATTGTGTCTCTGGGCTGTGTCCTGTGTGTGAGTGGGTGAGACAGGGGGGGGGGGGGGGGGGGGGGTGGGGAGGGGGGGGAGACGGATCCTCTGCATGCTGCGTGGCTGTGGGAGACGTTACTGTATGAAACCTACATTCCACTGGATGCCTGTTTGACAGTATGCAAAAGGGTTTAGCTGAGTCAAGAGCGGCCGGATCCATATACATCCATCTCCTCTGTATGTAGGAGGCAGAGGGATTGAGATGTGTGTGTCTGTGTGTGTGTGTGTGTGTGTGTGTGTGTGTGTGTGTGTGTGTGTGTGTGTGTGTGTGTGTGTGTGTGTGTGTGTGTGTGTGAGGTTGGATCAGTCATCTCAGGGCTACAGTTACAGCTGAGGCCAGGATATCTAGGCTCGTCTACTGTATCTGCATAGGAGGAGGAGTATTAATTACATAACGCTCCATCTCCAACTCCTGAATCAGGGCTGTGCAGCATCCCACTGTCCCACTGGTCCAGAAAAAAAACCAGTGTAACCTACAAAGACGTTTGGTTTCCATTGGGGATGGTTCTCAACTCATGGGGTGGGGGGGGAAATCCATCCGTTTGCATTGATCCTGTTCTCTGCCGCACTTCACCTCGTGTGGGACGGACGTGTGAATTAACAAGTGTTTTGCTGAAGACAACTTCTGGTCCCTCGTGTCTTGTTGTATTTTCGGAAGCGTCATTAAAAAGAGATGATGCGACACAGGTCCTGCATTAAGGTCCAGGTAGTGCTGAGAGCTCGGTGCCACCCAGGATTCCCTCAGAACCTCCATTAGTCATCTGAGGTCAGACGACAGCCGGGCTCCTCGGGCCCTCAGGACTCCAGGGGCTCCTGCTCCATGGGGGGTCTTCCCGGGCTTTCTCTGCTTCGCTCCTCCCCCCCCCCCCCTGTCAAGAGTCCTCGCAGCCCCCCACCACCCGCAGACACACTTTTAAACTGTGGGGGAAACTTTTCTGCTTTTCCTTCCATAGCAGACTCTTATTGGTTTTTGTGAGAGAATCGGTTGGACGATAAAGCAATGTTGATTTTATCTTATTTGTTAAAATCGACTTCACATCCCGATAACCACCAATAAACAAAGTCGTCTGAAAAGAATAAATATTAGCCTGCTCTTGCTAGCTCTTCCAAGATTACCACACTAAATACT